>NC_083466.1:29128544-29361044 GCF_030014155.1 Tachysurus vachellii
AATTTTAATAGTTTATTTTAACAGTATACAGAGACAGAATAACAACAAAACAATCCAGAAAAACACATTTTAAAAAAGTTATAAATTGATTTGAATTTTAATGAGTGAAATAATTATTTGATCCCCTATCATATCAGCAACATTTCTGGCTCCCAGATGTCTTTTATACAGGTCACAAGCTGAGATTAGCAAAAATGGGAAAAGCCGAAAGAAGAAGAAGACAAGCTGAGATTAGCAGCACTCACTTAACCCTTGTACTGTATGGTGTTCGGGTCTGTGGGACCCGTTTTCATTTTTTTATCAAAATAAAAATTATATTATAATTTTTTTTTTTAGACTCAGACTCATTGGCCTTGGCTCATTTTCTGAGAAGAACATATATCAGAACATATTTTCAATGACCACACACTGTACACCCCCCTGCACATTTACAGTATATTACATACAGGATGTTCGGTTCCACTGGACCAAGGGCTAATAAAAGTGTGGAAGTTGTCAGTCCTGTGTGCCTGTGATTTGTCACTTTGTCCTCATCCTGTCTGGGCCTGCTGTTAGTGTATGTGTATGTCTACAATCCCCTGTCTACAATCTGTGTCTGCTAAATACCAAATGTATGGTTGCAACGATACGGAAAAACAAGTCTGAGCTCACACCCCAACTGCTGACTACAAAGAAAAGGCCTGTCCGGTCTTCCAAGTTTGTGTACACAGCTGACATATCCCTGGTGTCCTACGTGAAAAAGAAAGGCAAGAATGTGGTACTCATGAGTACACTGCACAGGGATGGGAGAATCTGTGACCAGGAGCATCAAAAACCAGAGATCATTATGGATTATAATGCCACAAAAGGAGGGGTGGACAACATGGACAAGCTGGTGACTGCCTACAGCTGCAAAAGTAGGACCCTACGCTGGCAACTGGTAATATTCTTTGACATATTGGACATCTCACCATACAATGCCGTTACCTGGATGGCACTGAATCCAGAGTGGAACAGAGGGAAGCTCCAGAGGAGACGCCTCTTTCTCGAGGAACTGGGAAAGGCACTGGTGAGACTTCAAATCCAGAGACGACAACATGTTCCAAGAACCTCAGCCTCTGCGTCCATCATGAGGAGGATTCAGGAGGAGAATGCTGGTGCCCCATTCAACCAACCTACAGAACCACCATCTGCAAAACCTGAAGTAAGTGTGTGATGCTGTTGCATATGTCTGTCACTCATGCCTTGCGAGAGGGAGAGGTGCTAGTAAAATAATTTCCTGATCTTTTCATCATTCTAGGTTGCGGCCAGCAGCAACAAAAAGAAGCGCTGAGAAGTGTGTGGACCCAAGATGGAGAGAAAAACACAATATTCATGCATCAAGTGCAAGAAATACATATGCAACACATACACAGTAAAACTCTGCTACTCATGTGTTGTATAGGCTGGTATGAAAAGGCAATGTGTTCAATGGGGCTGATGTTTCTAGACTGACATGGTTACTGTACTGTATGTGTTCAGCTTGTGTTGTGTAAACTGACCTGAATGAGTTAAATTTCAAATAAAGTTCAAATAAATAAACATCAATAGTTTTGAAAAACTTTTCTTTCTTGTAAATTTGTTGATTTTTTTCCACTCATAACTTGATTAAATTTGATTGTCTTTTTTATATTACATTTCTTTAAAAAACAAGCAAAAAACGATTAGCAATTTAATTAAAAATGTGATGTAATAAAGGTAAAGGGCAAATATTAACCATATATACGGTTTATATTGGTTGTAATTGGGTTGAAGTAAACATTTGTAGAGTATTTTAACATATTTTTTTTTTATTGTGTTGAATTAAAAACCCAAAAATGCAGCAGGTCCACCAGACCCTCGAACACTGGCTGAGTAACTAAAATGCGAACACCATACAAGGGTGCTTGTATACACCATAGAAGGAAGTGCTTCTAATCTCAACTTGTTACCTGTATAAAAGACACCTGTAATCAATCAGATTCTAAACTCTCCACCATGGCCAAGACCAAAGAGCTGTCCAAGGATGTCAGGGACAAGATTGTAGACCTACACAAGGCTGGAATGGGCTATACGACCATCGCCAAGCAGCTTGGAGAGAAGGTGACAACAGTTGGTTCAATTATTTGCAAATTGAAGAAACACAAAATAACTGTCAGTCTCCCTCGGCCTGGGGCTCCATTCAATTTCTCATTTCATAGAGTTTCTATGATCATGAGAATGTTGAGGAATCAGCCCAAAAAATACACTGGAGGATCTTGTCAATGATCTCAAGTGAACATCATTAGTCACCAAGAAAACGGTTGGTAATCCACTACGCCGTGAAGGAGTGAAATCATGCAGTGCCCGCAAGGTCCCACTGCTCAAGAAAGCACATGCACAGACCTGTCTGAAGTTTGCTAATGAATATCTGAATGATTCAGTGGAAAACAAGGGTTGAGAGGAAAAGTGTTGTGGTCAGATGTGACCAATGATGAGACCAAAACCGAGCTCTTAGGCATCAGCAGGAATGCTCCCTTTGAACCCAAGAACATAATCCCCACCTTCAATTATGGAGGTGGAAAAATTATGCTTCGGGGTGTTTTTCTGCAAAGGGGACTGAATAACCTCAAATACTTATTTCACTCATTAAAATGCAAATCAATATATAGCTTTTTTTAATGCTTTTTCCTGAATTTTATTTTGTTATTCTGTCTCTCAATGTTAAAATAAACCCTTAAATTTATAGACTGATCATTTCTTACTCAGTGGGACCAGATAATTTTTTCCCTCACTGTGCATATATTTAGTTATATGGTTTATATAGTTATCATTGTATACATCTAGAATTAGCAATAAATTAGAGTCATATAATTAGGTTCATTGAAACACTGAGGTAACACCTCACGTTTAAGGTACAGATACATCTGGGGGTTTTCATTTATATATATATTTTCTAATTGATACATGTTTATTGTATACTGTGCTATCTGTCTGGTTCCTTCATGTGAGTTTATTCAATATACAATGGTATAATTTACTCGAGGTTGTGGTGGGTTTTCCTTTGCTTCACCTATGGACCCTGCTCTCACAAAGAACCATGTACCTTCCAAAACTCTGATGATGATGATGATGATAATGATGATGATGATGATGATGATGATGAACAGAATGGTATTGATTCAGTTGTATCAGGTTTCAGACGGACATCAAACACAAAGGACTAGAAAGCCACCACACGATGAGATCCAGATCTTTTTATTTCTGAAACAGAGGAATATCATCAGTGCATCAGGAGGCAATGACTTCCCCCTCTATGGGAACAGTAAGTTACATATCATACTTATACACAATTATATTTACATCATCTATATAATATTAACAGTTATCTGTAATATAGATCATATGTAAGAGATTTCTATAATACACTGTTCTATAATAATATAATTAACATCAGACACATTTATGTGTATCTCTATTTCCATGTGTTATAAATCAAACGAAATGAAACACAACAAATATCTTTTCAGCTCTATTTCATATCTACATCATGAAATCCCGTCTTTTATCTCCCTCCCCTTTCTAAACATGGACTCTTCCAGTCTTACCCCCGCCTTTCGGTGACAGATGGACTATTCCATAAGGTTCCACCTGAGTTAGAGGTAAACAGGTAAAGAGCGCACGTGCACGGTAACAGGAAGGTGGGTCGGATCATTCATTCATTCATTCATCTTCTACCGCTTATCCGAACTACCTCGGGTCACGGGGAGCCTGTGCCTATCTCAGGCGTCATTGGGCATCAAGGCAGGATACACCCTGGACGGAGTGCCAACCCATCGCAGGGCACACACACACTCTCATTCACTCTCGCAGTCACAAACTAGGGACAATTTTCCAGAGATGCCAATCAACCTACCATGCATGTCTTTGGACCGGGGGAGGAAACCGGAGTACCCGGAGGAAACCCCCGAGGCACGGGGAGAACATGCAAACTCCACACACACAAGGAGGAGGCGGGAATCGAACCCCGACCCTGGAGGTGTGAGGCGAACGTGCTAACCACTAAGCCACCGTGCCCCTGGGTCGGATCAGTATGTTGTAAATAGTTTGTACAGGAAAGTGAGCTAGTTTCATTGTTTGTGCTCGTATCACACTGTAAGTATATATTATTTCTGACTGTCTAACGTCAACTTCTGCAGAATGATTTGAAGAACAATCGATTTCACTGATATTTATATTTAATGTTGTTCATGCTATATTAAACTCAGCTCAAGTCAAGCAGTACGCATGCGCACTAGAGTTGTTTACCCTTTCAGGATGTGCACAGAAACCAAGATCATGTGATCGGTTCATAAACAGCTTTAACGTCCATATTCCAGTTTACACAAGTAGTTTAGACAGTTTGTTATGTTACATTTATCTCAACTGATCAGTATTTTGTATCATAAAAAAGTGTTAATGAAGTAATGACAATCTCTCTCTCTCTCTCTCTCTCTCTCTCTCTCTCTCTCTCTCTGAGTCTGTAATAATATTGTCTTGTGTTTTCTCTGTATGTATATCTGTATTGTTAATAATATAACACGACACATTAGCTACGTTTAGTACTGTGTTCAAAATTTGCGGGGTTCATAACGTGCTGATATGCGCGGATATCATGCTGCACGAGTCATGAAGTTAGCGCGGATATCATGCTGCACGAGTCATGAAGTTAGCGCGGATATCATGCTGCACGAGTCATGAAGTTAGCGCGGATATCATGCTGCACGAGTCATGAAGTTAGCGCGGATATCATGCTGCACGAGTCATGAAGTTAGCGCGGATATCATGCTGCACGAGTCATGAAGTTAGCGCGGATATCATGCTGCACGAGTCATGAAGTTAGCGCGGATATCATGCTGCACGAGTCATGAAGTTAGCGCGGATATCATGCTGCACGAGTCATGAAGTTAGCGCGGATATCATGCTGCACGAGTCATGAAGTTAGCGCGGATATCATGCTGCACGGGTCATGAAGTTAAAATAGCCTTGCACAAAAAAGACCGCACGTCGTCTGGTAAGCAATCCATAACAGTACAGTGTATTACAGTTAAGTTATTTATTTTTTTATTATGAAAATTCATAAAAATTAAACAAAAAGACATTTCCCACAAATAAGTGTTGTAGTATAACTATCAGGACATCAGTGATGTGTGAGCTGAATTTGGTGACAGTACAGTGTATTACAGTTCTACTGTTTTTTTATTCGCTTTTCGGGTTTTGCACTTTGCAGACGGTCCCTTGGAATCTGTCTCTTAGGTGTTCACACATAGAGACTTTTGTATTTTGTCCAACGCGGAGGAAAGCTGATTTTGAGGAAAATTGCTGTAGCTGCGGTTGTTATTTGTATAGTAACAGCGTTTAGCTCAGGAGTTATTGACTCGGTAAGCTCGAATCTGTGAATATGTGACCAACTTTACTTAAGTTAATAAAGCTGCTGCGCGCATTTTAATTTCAATTTAAAAAAGCTTGTTAAGTGCTATGGATACTAAGCAAGACAATGGATGATCATCGATTAACATAATATGTCGTCGAGAATAAAAAGCAGTATGGAAAAGTTTTTCATTTTAATAATTCAGGGCTCTCAAGTATCATGCATTTAGGTGACAGTCACGCATTTGGGTCTTTTGTCACGCTCTCCCGCCACACATCGTATTTCTCACGCAGAAAAACATTTTGACTATTTATTATATATTTAATATGCCGCAGCACCCAAAACGTATCAGTCCGCACTGCCGTCTCTATGGAACCCGGCAGGAATCAAGCACGTCTCCCGAACACAACACAGCACGAAACAGCTTGTCTCTAGATGCAGGGCCGGCCCTGGCCAATTTGCTGCCCTAGACAAGATTTCACCTGGTGCCCCTGGAATCACAGACAATTGTGTTCCGATCATTTTGTTCATAAACTTACACAGAAACAAACTGCACAGCTTTGTCCTGTTTTTCTTTATTTTGAAAATATTTTGGAAACACACACAAACTATATAAAAAAACTATATTACGGAGACCTTGCTTTCCTTGCCTTTCTTACAGCAATAAAATATATATAATAAATATATAAATAAAATACTTCTCAGGTAATAAAATATATATACATATATATTAATATAAATATATATTTATATTAATATATATATATATATTATTAAAAATAATAATTTGGGCGCACGGGCGCCCCTAGTGGTGGGCGGTGCCCTTAGCATTTGCCTATTCTCCCTATGCGCAGGGCCGGCCCTGTCTAGATGGCACATTGTCCTCAATCATGACCCTAAAAACGTCTGGTCTTACACTTACAATAAACACCACCAGTCATAATCTCTATCTCTCTCTCTCTCTCTCTCACACACTCAAATTAATAAATTGAAATTGATCAAATACTTTGTATTTGGTTAAAATGTGTTCAGTGATCCTGGTGAAGTTTTTTTTCCCCTCCTTTTTATTTTATCTATCTATCTATCTATCTATCTATCTATCTATCTATCTATCTATCTATCTATCTATCTATTTATTTATTGGGGGGGGGGGGTTTACTGGGGGAGGTTTGAATCAAAGCACCGCTTCTTTAAGACGATAGTAAGACAAACTGCCAGTTGAAATGAAAGTATACAAGATTTTCTGTCACAGAAATTTCCTATGGAGACCTTTGTTAATTTGACTAAAACTGCAGAATGTCAAGGCACCAGTTATGCTATTGGCATGATTTTGGTATATGGCACCACTGATGGGTTGCCTGAATTTGCTGAGATCACGTATCATTGTTGTTCATGACTGCTTAGTCTTTGTAGTGAAACTGCTAAATGCATGGTACTGTGAGCATTTTCGATGCTTTAAGTTAGAGTCCACAGGCATAGTCAAGGTAATTGAGCAGTCACAACTCACTGACACATACCCACTGTCTGCTTATACAGTAGATGGTGATCGAATGGTTTCTCTGAAACACTACATCTGCTGTTCAAACTAGGTAATTTCAGAAGGGCTTGTGTTATGTGACACCTTTTCAAGACTTGTGTATTTCTGATTAGGGCTGCACGACATGGAATGAAAATGTGAACTTGCTAAATAATACAATATGCAATGGGAAAATGATTAAAATTTGTTAAAAATGTTGGCTTTAAGATGGAATATTCAAATATTTAAAAAAAAATGAAATAACTTACATATACATGCACATTCCTTCTAAAAAAAAAAGCAAGCATCTCTCGGTCTTGTCAGTCTGTTATCTTTCTGCCTAAACTTTTTTAAGGATTACAATAATATTTATTTCAAATCATTGCAATACTTTGTTTATTTAGATATATGTTGCAGCCCTATTAAAATTTAAGCATGTTATAATCTACATACACCTTTAATGTTTGTGGATTTGTTCAAAAACCAACTTTTTATGTATTTTGTGTTCACTTCTCTTGCAGTTCTGCTGGCCAAACACTATGATGTCTGCCTGCACTCAACTACGTGTTATCATTGATGAGACTGCAGTTCACAAGTTAACCCTACCAGATGGAATACCTAGTACAGTAGATGAACTTTTGGCAGCTGCAAAGGATCATTTTCAACTCCAAGGGAGTTTTAGTGTTATGTATATGGACAAAGATTTCGAAAATCAATTCTTCACTCTGACATCAACAGATTTGGTTAATATAGATATCTAATATATATCACAGTGTAGTGTTAGTATGTTAGTTGTGTAGCATTTGGAATTATTTCTAATATCATATTATGGTTGTTTCTGTCTCTAAATAAACAAAACAGACAAAGACAATGTTTATTTCACATCTTTGGTTTAAATCTAAATGAATTTCAAAACACTTTTTGCTCATATATAAAAACACAGTTAAATGACATTATATGTGTAAATCTGTAGGCCCTCTGTGTCCCAGTGTAGGATGAACAGTACACAAAATGGACTGAAACCTATTCTGCTTTTAGTATGTTATTTTATTATATATATATATATATATATATATATATATATATATATATATATATATATATATGTATATATATAATTTTTTTTTTTTTTTTTTTGGAGATAAAAACAGCACTTAGTGAACATTTAATTCTAAACATTTAACCATTTAGACTTTAACTATCACAGTTACAGCAGCAAATATTATATTGTCTTACATTGGCACCAGCTGCATCATCCATCCATCCATCCATCCATCCAGCTTCATGTTCTTACTCACCGTTTATTTTCTCGTAATTATTTTTCATTCTTTACTGTTCAAAAAATATTGGTTTGTCTGTTTCTGTCTTTTTTCTTCTGACCCACTAACTCCATCCATCCATCCATCCATCCATCCATCCATCCATCCACCCCACCATCGATCCAAATATCTAACTATCCAATCACCCATCCATCAATCCATCTATTCATCATCCATCTCTCCGTATGTCCATCCATCCATCCATCCATCCATCCATCCAGCTGCATGTTCTTCATCACCCTGTCATTTCTTTGTTCTTTTCTCTTCTGTTCAAAAAATATCCGTTTGACTGTTTCCACTATTTCCGAACACTATTTCCATCCATTAGTACATCCATTAATCCATCCATCCATCCATCCATCAATCCAAATTTCTAACCATCCAATCATCCATCCATCATTCCATCTATTCATCCATCCAAGGTTTCATCCTCATATCATATCAGGGAGATTTTCCTTGCCACGGTCACCTCTGGCTTGCTCATTAGTGATAGGGATAGATGTTAGAGATATATAGTAACTTCATTTTAAACTTTAAAATGTTTTTTTCTTCTGTTTCTATGCTTCTGTAAAGCTGCTTTGAGACAATGTGAATTGTTAAAAGTGCTATACAAATAAATGTAATGTAATTGAATTGAATAAGTGTATTGAGAATTCTAACCAGTAATGGATTGCATAGCACTCACCCTTATAGATCATCTATCACTCATCTTGAAGTGTCTTTGAGAAATGCTTTAGTTAAGGATGAACAGGAGCTTCACCCCTGGACTAACTTCCTGACCTGTAACTCCAACGCCAAGCTGCCAGAGGGATCCCTCAGCCGAATATTAATGCACTTCCAGGTCAAGGTCACTTCCGGACTCTTTTTCTCCCATGTATAACATTCTGTTCTGCTGGAAAATTCTGTTGGATTTGTTTCTGTCTTCATGCAGATTTGTATCATAGCTTTTATTATTTCTCTCTTATAGTGATTTGAATTGTCACAAAATAAATTCTAATTATAAATTATAAATCAAAAATAAATAAATTTCTTTTTTTATAAACAAATATAAAAAAATAATCACTGAATTATGAGACGTGTTTGTGGTTCATGCAGGAGTTCACATCATCAACATTTCTCTGTATTTATTTAGACTAACTGATACAGAAATATACATATAGATAGATAAAAATGATTCTAGAAATTAAAGAGAACTAAAAACAGAATGTAGATTAAATAGATGATAGAATGAGTTTTCTGTGGTGTTTTCTGTACAACATACAAATAAGCCAAAGAAGAAAAATTACATTTTATTTCTAATTTATATTAATGGCATTTGATTGTTTGTTTTTTTATGAAAAAGAAAGAGAGAAAAGGAACAAGCAGAAGGGTGTAGACTGAAAAAAACGAACTTGTAAAATTTAATAAAAAAAATCCTCATAACAATTTGCACGAAATTTTTTTAAGTAAAATTTACTGCCTAATTTCAAGTATTAATTATCTAGCAAAATCAATTAAAATCTACTTAATAATCCATTAAATGTTTGTTAAAAAAATAAGTAAATGTTACTTAATTATTTTTATTTTAGAAGTTAGATTTATTTGAATTATTTAGGTAAATTCTGTTAGATTTTTTTTAAAGTGTGTAGCATTTCTGTACTAGAAATATTTAATAATTTAATATAATTTTAATAATTTTTAATAATTTAATAATCTTATTTACTTTTTTAGGGTAAATTGCATTTACTGTTTTTTATTTTCTTTTGTAGTAATAATTAAGTAAACATTATTAATAACAATGATATTACCAAATAAATGTAATCACTTTGTCTATGCTTTTAACACAAATCACAGTGGTTAAATACAATTCAATTTTTTATTTTTCCCCAATGGTATCAAAACATTTTGCATAAAACAGATGTTAATAATAATAATAATAATAATAATAATAATAATAATAATAATAATAATAATATGTTTAATTTATATAGCACCTTTCCCAAGCTCAAGGACGCTTTACAAGGTACATAGTGTAACATACATATTCGTCGGACATTTGCCCAGGACAAAGGATCATACATATACACACATATACATATTTGTCGGACATTTGCCCAGGACGAAAGATCACTTGCAGCTGCATGAGATAATAGCAGAAGACAGGACTATACACAAAAACATACAGTACAAGAGATAGGACTCTACATAGTACACGATACATACACCATATTTCAGAAAAATTAAGGACTCCTAGTACATATGCATTTACTGATAGTGAAGGTTGAAAAGGTGGGTCTTAAGCCTTGATTTAAATTCAGACAGAGTGGTGATGGTTCTGAGTGCAATGGGTAGGGAGTTCCATAGTGTTGGAGCAGTGACAGAAAAGGATCTGCCACCCACAGAGGATAAACGGTATCTAGGAATACAAAGAAGTTCAGAATTTGAGGACCGGAGTGATCGTGAAGGTACATAGGATGAGAGAAGATCGGAAGGATGGGGGGAAAGAGCATTTAGTGCCTTATAAGTGAGCAGTATGATTTTATATTTTATCCGTGATGAGACTGGCAGCCAGTGAAGATCAAATAATATAGGGGTGATGTGGGCAGATTTTTTATTGGAGGTTAACATTCTGGCAGCCGAGTTTTGTATGTACTGTACACGTGAGATTGAGTGAGCTGATAGACCAGAGAAGAGTGAATTGCAGTAATCGAGACGGGACGTAATCAGAGCATGTACTAATGTTTCGGCATCATTTCTGCAGATAAAAGGTTGCAGTTTGACAATGCGTTGTAAATGAAAAAAAGACCTTTTGGAGAGGCTGCGAATATGAGCATCAAAGGATAGTGAGGGGTCGAATATGATACCTAAATTTTCTAACAGTAGCTGAGGGGAAAATCGTAGTAACATCCAAATCAAGACTAAAGTCCACAGAGTTGTTTTTTATTAGAGATGGAGGACCAGTTATCAGAATGTCGGTTTTTCCCAGATTCAGGCTAAGAAAATTTGAGTGTAGCCATAGTTTTAACTCGCTAACACAAGAGGAGAGTGAGGATTTTACATTAACAGAATCTGGTCGACAGGCAGTATATAACTGAATATCGTCAGCATAACAATGATAGCTAAAACCATGAAGACGAATGATGTTGCCAAGCGGCTGAATGTACAGAATGAATTGAAGTGGGCCAAGAACAGAGCCCTGTGGGACAACCTGTTTAAGTAAGACAGTAGGAGATTTGGAATTGTGTATGGAGATGTGATATTGCCTGCCCGTGAGATAAGAGGAAAACCAGGATAATGCAGAGCCTGATATGCCAAGCGTGAAAGTAATATCTTATGACAGACAGTATCAGTATCCAACCCAACATCAACAAAAGAACACGGAAAGGGCAGCTACCTGACCAAATAGTATGCTAACAGACAATCCACAAGTAGAGTGTTAACTGACCTCATAGTTAGTCAGATTGATGGAGGATCGAGAAGGCAGAGGGCTCGCGATAAACTAGAAACCAAACTTTTCCTGCCTCTCTCCAACTCTCCAACACGGCGAAAGGCAAAAGATACCATACAAACATATGGAAATTCCTCAGATCCGGAAGTAATCCAAACAATAATTCCGAAACGTGAATTAACGCAGCAGGCAAACAAAACAAAACAAAACAAAACAAAACAAAACAAAACAAAACAAAACAAAACAAAACAAAACAAAACAAAACAAAACAAAACAAAACAAAACAATAACCCGGTATGGAGCGGCAGCTAGAACGCACAGCGTTCCCAAACCGGAAGTGCACAGAATACACAGTGGTGGCCGTGTAGATGTTTATTAAAGATGTTAAACGCTCTAGATAAAAGTAAATGGCAAAAAATTATTACAAAAGAAATTCCCACCACTATTTGCCTTGAATAAAGTAAATTCAAAACACACAGTATAAACACCTCAATGCTTCTAAAGTCTGGTCTATCTTGGTGTTAAAAGTTTGTGGGGGAAAAAAAGACAGTTAGACCAGGTGGTTATAAGGCATAAAACTGAAAACGCTACTAAAGGTCTATTTAGTACAAATGGCAAAAGAACAAATTATGTACCAAAGTGCGAGAAACAATTTCAAACAGAACAACCCAAAATAATTAATTATGAAAAGGGTTCACCAGAACATGCAGGATGGAACACTGAGTTGGGGTGTTGTAATGGCATCCAATTATGTGCAGAACTTGCCATCACAAACACACTTTAAGTCAGCAGCTTGGACTTTAAAGTTTGAACTTTAGAGGACAACTTAATCCCATCCAGTTCTAGAAAAAGTTTTTGAAACACCTCAAAAGTATAGCGCAGGGCTTTGGGGTATGCAAGGTTGAGGGCATAAATCAACCCCATAAGTAGTGCACAAGCTTTATCCACGTTGTGACATCCTGGTAGGATCTCCCGGCTTCGCCAAGGTACAGTATGAGGCTCCGGATAATAGCTTCACATCACACCTCAATGCTTTGGTTCTGTGAAGAGATAATGTGCAAAGGTCTTAGGCATGCTATTTTAACCCCCAAAAGAGGTTTTAAGCCAGTTAAGTTCTTATGAATTTAGTTTGTCTCAGTTTTCATGTAATAATAAGATTTGACGATTATGAGATCAGGATATTGTCAGACTCCTTGTGCATACAAAAATCTAACTGGATTATTACAAATAATGACAAAATGATTGTTTAGAAATGTAACTGAAAATTCTTACTGGCACAATACAGCACAAGAAAAACTTACTAGCGGGTGGGGGGGGGGGGTGTCAACATACTAGCACACCTAAGACTTTTGCACAGTACTGTATATCTAAGACCTAAGCAGTGTTGTTCAGCATGCAGACTTAAGTCATTTTTTATAATGCAATAATTATTGTAGCGATTTTGGCTCGCGAAGCAAGGTAAATATTTATAAGTAATTATAACGTGTTATAGTGACTCCTAAATATTTTAACTTAAGTTGAAATTGACGGTAATGGAATTAATGTTACACTTATTTGGTCTGCCAAAAGACGCTCGTTGGTTCGTCCGCTGAACAGGCCGTGTAACCTTTATTAATTCTATGAAGGAGGTGTCTTCCCGGCCAAGAAAGACACACTTCCCTTTTACTTTATACCGTAATATAAATTAAATTAACTTAATAGAGCATGTAGTTCAGACCAGATGTTGCAGGTACCTTAAGTTTGTGAGCGATACTCAGAGACAATCACTTGTGGAACAAAAATATGGCATTTAATGAATGAGACAAACACAACATAAACCTAACTACACAAACAAACACAAGAAGTAGAGAAACAAAAATGAAAATAAAATACACAAAAGAAATTGAAATTGGGGAAAGGGAGGAAAAGACTGGAAAAAGAAGAAATTAGAAAGGAAGGAAAGGAATGGCAAGCTTAGACTCCAAAATTAAATCACACCCTGACTGGGAAATCGTCACAGAAACTTAAATTCACCTTACGATTCAATGCGAGATTCCTACTTAAAATACGCATCTAAATTGATTGGTAGAGGAAACGGTTACTTGCATTGGCTTGCGGCATAAGAGTCTGGATGCAACGGAGAAATCTCAGTCAGGATGGGGTCAGACGTTCTTCCTGAAGATGGTTCTGGGAAGTGGAGCTTGCCGGAAGTTCTCTGAAGGAAGATGGAGTTGTCTCTAAACTGTTCCGAAAATCTGACCACGGATTGGTGGTGTTTGTGACAATTTAAAGGTCCCGAACTCCACCCATCTTTGGGGAGATGGCCAATACCACGGCCCGGATTTCGGAGGGAAAAACTCCCTTTGTTTCAGGTGTCTGTGGGCGTGGTTTAGCTATAAAACTTTTAGATGACTTTAAAGTTTTATCCAAGGTGTATTAAGACGGTATGGCGCCTTTCATGCTCAAATAAAATACAACATTGTTTGAAAAATGAGTAACTTTTATTTTGTGGTCATTTGGATACTAAACATGAAGGGGAATGATGGTGTAAAGGCAGCGGTACATTACTGTATATACACAGATCAGTAATTAAAGTATAACTGATGTTAATACAGTGTTGTGTTCTGATACCTAAATAAAATACACCTTTGTCAGGAAAGAAAGGAGCAAATAATTTTAAGTCAAGCAAGCCTTAACAGAAGAAACACATTACAACAGGTTACAAGAATAAGAATCTTAGAGTATCATTATAATTGGGGAGGAGATACATACGAGTATGGGTTAATGACGTGCGATGTGTGGCATTTTATTTACTCGTTTTATTAGTAAAAGGAATGTCCCATTGTGTTGTGTGTGTGTGTGTGTGTGTGTGTGTGTGTGTATGCGTTTGCAGGTGAGTGCGTGTGTGTGTGCGTTCTGGTTGAGGGCCCCTATGAGTTCAATCAGAGAAGCGGCATGGGGTTATCTGGTCTTTGTGTAGGATCCAGACCTTCTGGAGCCAGTTGTGTGTGTGTGACACTGTGGAATGTGACCCTCAATAAATTGTAAACTGGAAATCTAAATGACCTGTACCAGACGCTACATTATACTGCAATGTCAATCACATAATGAAACATCAAGTACTTTGTTCTATCTGAAGATGAATATTTTCTGCTCTTACAATACATTAGCCCTTCAGTTTTACTTTATCACTTTTAGGTTCATCCCATAGTTTTTGGAGTCACCTTGTTCTATGTATCCAGGCCAGATTTTTGAAAGTTGACAAAAAAGCACAGTGTTAGTCTACCAGCTAAGACCAACTATTTGACCTCTAAAGTCAGCTATGGCCATACATTTTATGTATTGTAGGGGTGTGCAGCGGATTCAGTATTTGTATCTGTATCAATCTCAAAATTATTTGTATTTGTATTCAGATGGAACCGGAAGTTTGTCAAATTACATAAAAATGGCATTTTAAATGCATTTTTGTATTTTATTATAATTATTACTTAAATGACTGTAAAGATCTATTAAAAATTCTATTAAAAACAATAATACAAAATGTTAATCAACTAATGTTACTAATACGCATGGAAAACAAACTTCTCATTACATCACACTACAGGGAGGAGGCACTAAGTGAATTATCTGTTTTATTTATCTTCGACAAATCCCGCGAATAAAAGCCATTTATCGGAAGCTTACTTTTATAATTTGAATACCCAGTGATCTTCAGAAGGGGACTGTCACTACTCGAAGGATGTGTCAGTCAGAACATCCAGAACACTGTCCGCAGGGCTTGACGTCAACACCCGTCAACAAATGCCGGTAGATTTCAGTGGTGGCGGGTAAGACAGCTACTCCTTCTAGCCACTTTGGGGTGTTGAATATAAATTTCTCATTGTAGTTTTCTTAAAAGCCATGTGAAATAAAGAATGCACAGTACGACACTACGAAACTCCCATAAACACTCCTTGCATATAAAGAGCTCAGGGTGTACACCCTACAGTATGTAACACATCTTAATACAAAGTGTAAACAGCCTGTGTATTGTATAAAGTACTATATTAATAAAATTGAATAAGTGGACTAATGAGAGTGAGGATTGATGTTGCATGTGTGCACAGTGTGTGTGAGACAGTACACCTATCATCCTGAATAAAGTGAACAATTAAAAAAAAAAACATACCTGGCTCAGTTTGTCCAAGTGCGGCCTCAGCTTTGTCCCTGCAATGCCTCCCTTAAGCTTCATGAGGGCAATAAGTTTTGGTGTGTAGAGGTCAAGTTTATACATGAAGCTCTGCCCCAGAGAAGTTGTAGTTATTCTTCTAAATTCCTCTTTCACCTGAAAATATATGAATAATCAAGTTATTGTTACTGCTGCAACATTTAAGGGGTAACATTTCAGGGGTTAGATTTACATACCTCAGCTTCACAAAATAAGGCAGGCCCTCTCTTTTTAAAATCCTCAACAGCAGGGAAACCACTCACAACCTCAAACCTTCAATAGGAGAATGTTATAGCCATTTTTTCTTTTATCACATTATAGTTGTTCTTTTTCTCATTGAGGAGCTCCTGCCTCTCTACTTCAAGGCTGTCTTCGGGTTTCTCCACTTGGATGTGGCGGGAGGTAATTCACCTCCGCTTTTCTTGGTCTTTTGCAGTTTTTGGCAGGATTTTTCTCACCAGGTAATTTACTTCTTAAGGAGTTGATGTTAACTTCAGGACAAGGTATTTCACGCTTTCTCAATTTGAAACGGTAATTGGCCATCTTATACTTAAGATGATGCTGCCACCCGTACATACCTGAAAATGAAGTGCCAGGCTACTTCAGGCACGGATGCTTGTTCAAGAGAGCTTCTACAACAGCCAGGATTTGAAGCCGGGTGGGATAGGCAGTGTAGCTAAATATTTGTTCTGCAAGCTTCTCAAGCACATTAGAGTTGATGCTTGAATCGTGAAGGCGTGTACCATTACTTTTAAAATCATCATTTGCCTTTTGAAGGATTGTTTCAATATCATATGAAAAGGTGGTATCACAAAATTAGTTGGCCAAACTTCTGATCGACACTCTGGGGACGGTTGTAAAATAGTGGTGTCAGATGAACTAATAGAAGAACTTTCATCCTGGAAAGAATTGTTCAACGAGAGTGGAGGGGAGTTATCTGCAGCTTCATTGATGGGAGTCAATGTCAGAGTAACAGAAGGTTCTATTTTGACTAGCTTGATTGTGTTTTTGTCCTTAATTAATATTAAAAGGACATTTAACCTGTATAGTGACGTATAAACTTTTTATTAATGTATAGAACCAGCACTTGAGGGAGCTGCTGCCCAGGAAGTGTAGAGAGTGTACACACACACACACACACACACACACACACACACACACACACGATGGGAATTTCATCTCTTTTCATTGAGTCAGCACATTTGAATCATGAAGCTTATCTCAACTCTTTCGGCTCCCAAATGATTCAAATGTACTGAATATAAACATAAAACAGTTTATTTAAAGGTTTATTTATTAAAAAACTTTTTTGAGTGGAGAAATGTTAGTTCTACGTTCCCACACTACACCCATTTTTGTTATAAAATCATCAAATCTTCTTAGCACTTATTTGTAGAGAAACAGTAAATGTTTGTTTGTACTACTAGGCAACCAGTTATAATTTATGTTAAATATGTTTGTGAGGACCAGGGCAGATGGGGCTGTTTGGGGTTGTTACTTTGAGGATTGTTATAATGCAGCTATAACATACTGACCACTGTGTGCATTAACCACAAACACGTCTCATAATACACTGATTATTTATTGACCTTCATTCTTCTACTTTTTTGTGACAATTCAAATCACTAGTAAGAGAGAAAGAAAGAAAAAATCAAGAATTGTAAAACGTAAATATAACTCAGACCATTTTACATGAAAAAATGAATTTAACAGAGAAAGAGAAATATATGGAAAAAAAACACACTGATCAGACATATGTGTGTATGTTACATATATTAATATATTAATGTTGTACATAAACTTGTTAAATGTTTGAATGCAACAAACATGATTTTCTTTTAAAGCAGAGAAATGTAAATAAAAGTAAATGAATTCATGTTAACAGTCTGTAGAATAAATCAGATTATATTTAAGTTTATAACTAAAAGCTTCAGTCAATGTCTGATTATGTAAAAAGTCCATTTAGTAAAATAATTATTCATTACTTGGAGAGAGGATTTAAGCACTCCCTTCATTGTTGTTCAGACTGTTAAACAGACGCTCGTCAACTCTGTACATGTTGATCTTCACCCACATGTCTTTGGGATCTGCACACACATGACGATCGTTCTGTAGAGTAAAGCTGTAGAGGAGAGAGAAGATTTACATCAGTGTGAAACTGTAATAAAATCAGAAAATCAGACACTCTGACACGCCTCAAACCTCCAAGATAATATAAAGTTAGATTCATATATAAGATTTATAAGTTAGATTCAGTACCAAGTTCAATTCTATTACACATAAACATAAAGAATTAATAGACATGAAAATATTAACTTTAAAAATAAACAAGGAACTGAACACTTACATGACTCCAGGTTTTGTACACTTAGGATCTGTTACTTTATACGCTGTTATGAAGCTTACAGGGATTCGTTGTGTCAGAAATCTGAAACAGCAGTCATCTGGTTCATCTACATCTGTGTGAAAACATTTCTACATTTAGTTCTGTTATTAAATGTTCAATAAGAAAATATTAGACTTTTTTATATCTAGTATCAGATGCAGATTATTGTAACTATTAATAGTATGAATAGTACTGTATGATGTCACAGTTGAGTTCTGGACTCTGATTGGTCAGAAGGTGTTGATTAATTCTCTATAACAGCAGCTCTGACTGTAGCGCAGGTTTATATTAATGTACTTATTTGTTTCTATAATAACAGCTTGTTTACAAGGACGTGTACAGCAGATGGGACACATAAACTGATTAAAAGGTGAGATTTTCTCTAGGGAGACATTTATTTAACATTAATTGAATTTTCTGCTATTTTATTAAATACGAAAAAGAGACAGAAGGAACTATTTATAATTGCAGAATTTAGAACAGGAACTATCTTGTTTTACCAACATTAAATGGAACTGTAAACCTACAAAACATTTCTTTAAAACAAACAATAAATAACTGTTAAAAATTCGCAGTTGTATAAGATGAATAAAACACTTGTGGACGTTCATTACAGAACAATCCTCATCTTTACAGTGTAACAGTAACTCTGCTTCATCACACCACCACATCACTCAGTATTTTACTGTAACAGTGTGACAAACACACAGTGGTTTATTAATGCTGCTTATTTACAGAAACCTGATCAGCTTTTTAGGAAATTCAGCATCAGTATAAACCAGGGGTTTAATATTACTACTGATAATAATAATAATAATAATAATAATAATAATAATAATAATAATAATAATAATAATAATAATAAACTTTATCTTACTGATGGCCGTTGTGAAGGACTGAAGGCAGGTGAGAACCAGCAGAACCAGCAGGAGAGAACGAGAGATCATGACTGCTGATGATGATGTTGAAGAGAATGATGAAGATAGTGATGGTCAGGAGCAGAATGGTATTAGTGCAGAGATCACCTCCCTCTTCAGTTTATATAGCTGGTGAGAGGGGTGGGACAGGTGTTTATGTGACCAAAAATTTCCACTTTGACTGAGATATAAAAAAAAAAAAAAAAAAATTCACCTCTTTCACAGGAAACCCAACTGTGGTTTTTACCTACAATGAGGAAGAAGTTATCATAATCAAACATATTAAAATAATCTATTTAACACATCAATTAAAATTAAACTAAATAAGTGCAGCTTTATTTGAGTTCAACGTTAATTCGGTGAAGTCTAAACTCAGATCTCAGATCAAATACCACATCATCCACAATACAGAGAGATAAAAAAAATTTAATGACTTACAAGCCTTAAGCTTTGACTTATTAATAAACAGGAAATTTTCTTTCAGATCAAATCTATTTTAGTAGAAATCAGCTGTGCTTAGTGGAGACTAGTGAAACACACAATTAAGGGTCAAATTGTCACATTTTTAGCCTTTACAATTATACAAGGTGTGAATTTTCCTTATAATGCAAGTGATTAGTAGGGACTTTCAGAACTGAAACACACACACACACACACACACACCACATACACATACACTAAGCCTAATTATTAAAGATGTAAATTTCCCTCATAACAGTATGATATAGTAAGAAATATATTTATAATATAAGCAGAGAGTTTTAGTGCTTCAAAGCAAAACTGTAGTACAACTGCAGTACACATGTAGTATAGTGTAGTACAACTGCAGCACACCTGTAGTATAGTGTAGTACAACTGCTGTACACCTGTAGTATAGTGTAGTACAACTGTGTACACCTGTAGTATAGTGTAGTACAACTGCAGTACACATGTAGTATAGTGTAGTACAACTGCAGTACACATGTAGTATAGTGTGGTACAACTGCAGTACACATGTAGTATAGTGTAGTACAACTGCAGTACACATGTAGTATAGTGTAGTACAACTGCAGTACACCTGTAGTATAGTGTAGTACAACTGCAGTACACATGTAGTATAGTGTAGTACAACTGCTGTACACCTGTAGTATAGTGTAGTACAACTGCAGTACACATGTAGTATAGAGTAGTACAACTGCAGTACACATGTAGTATAGTGTAGTATAACTGCAGTACACATGTAGTATAGTGTAGTACAACTGCAGTACACCTGTAGTATAGTGTAGTACAACTGCAGTACACCTGTAGTATAGTGTAGTACAACTGCGGTACACCTGTAGTATAGTGTAGTACAACTGCAGTACACCTGTAGTATAGTGTAGTACAACTGCTGTACACCTGTAGTATAGTGTAGTACAACTGCAGTACACATGTAGTATAGTTTAACACAACTGCAGTACACATGTAGTATAGTGTAGTACAACTGCAGTACACATGTTGTATAGTGTAGTACAACTGCAGTACACATGTAGTATAGTGTAATACAACTGCAGTACACCTGTAGTATAGTGTAGTACAACTGCTGTACACCTGTAGTATAGTGTAGTACAACTGCAGTACACATGTTGTATAGTGTAGTACAACTGCAGTACACATGTTGTATAGTGTAGTACAACTGCAGTACACATGTAGTATAGTGTAGTACAACTGCTGTACACCTGTAGTATAGTGTAGTACAACTGCTGTACACCTGTAGTATAGTGTAGTACAACTGCAGTACACATGTAGTATAGTGTAGTACAACTGCAGTACACATGTAGTATAGTTTAACACAACTGCAGTACACATGTAGTATAGTGTAGTACAACTGCAGTACACATGTTGTATAGTGTAGTACAACTGCAGTACACATGTAGTATAGTGTAATACAACTGCAGTACACCTGTAGTATAGTGTAGTACAACTGCTGTACACCTGTAGTATAGTGTAGTACAACTGCAGTACACATGTTGTATAGTGTAGTACAACTGCAGTACACATGTTGTATAGTGTAGTACAACTGCAGTAGACATGTAGTATAGTGTAGTACAACTGCTGTACACCTGTAGTATAGTGTAGTACAACTGCTGTACACCTGTAGTATAGTGTAGTACAACTGCAGTACACATGTAGTATAGTGTAGTACAACTGCAGTACACCTGTAGTATAGTGTAGTACAACTGCAGTACACATGTTGTATAGTGTAGTACAACTGCAGTGCACATGTGGTATAGTGTAATACAACTGCAGTACACCTGTAGTATAGTGTAGTACAACTGCTGTACACCTGTAGTATAGTGTAGTACAACTGCAGTACACATGTTGTATAATGTAGTACAACTGCAGTACACATGTAGTATAGTGTAGTACAACTGCTGTACACCTGTAGTACAGTGTAGTACAACTGCAGTACACATGTAGTATAGTGTAGTACAACTGCAGTACACATGTAGTATAGTGTAGTACAACTGCAGTACACATGTAGTATAGTGTAGTACAACTGCTGTACACCTGTAGTATAGTGTAGTACAACTGCAGTACACCTGTAGTATAGTGTAGTACAACCGCAGTACACATGTAGTTAGTGGTTAAGGTGTTGGGCTACTGATCGGAAGGTCATGGGTTCGAACCCCAGTTCCACCAAGCTGCCACTGCTGGGCCCCTGAGCAAGGCCCTTAACCCTCAGTTGCTCAGTTCTAAGTCACTCTGGATAAGGGTGTCTGCTAAATGCCGTAAATGTAGTATAGTGTAGTACAACTGCAGTACACATGTAGTATAGTGTAGTACAACTGCAGTACACATGTAGTATAGTGTAGTACAACTGCAGTGGAGTACACCTGTAGTATAGTGTAGTACAACTGCAGTACACATGTAGTATAGTGTAGTACAACTGCAGTACACATGTAGTATAGTGTAGTACACATGCAGTACACATGTAGTATAGTGTAGTACAACTGCAGTACACCTGTAGTATAGTGTAGTACAACTGCAGTACACCTGTAGTATAGTGTAGTACAACTGCAGTACACATGTAGTATAGTGTAGTACAACTGCAGTACACATGTAGTATAGTGTAGTACAACTGCAGTACACCTGTAGTATAGTGTAGTACAACTGCAGTACACATGTAGTATAGTGTAATACAACTGCAGTACACCTGTAGTATAGTGTAGTACAACTGCTGTACACCTGTAGTATAGTGTAGTACAACTGCAGTACACATGTTGTATAGTGTAGTACAACTGCAGTACACATGTAGTATAGTGTAGTACAACTGCTGTACACCTGTAGTATAGTGTAGTACAACTGCTGTACACCTGTAGTATAGTGTAGTACAACTGCAGTACACATGTAGTATAGTGTAGTACAACTGCAGTACACCTGTAGTATAGTGTAGTACAACTGCAGTACACATGTTGTATAGTGTAGTACAACTGCAGTACACATGTGGTATAGTGTAATACAACTGCAGTACACCTGTAGTATAGTGTAGTACAACTGCTGTACACCTGTAGTATAGTGTAGTACAACTGCAGTACACATGTTGTATAGTGTAGTACAACTGCAGTACACATGTAGTATAGTGTAGTACAACTGCTGTACACCTGTAGTACAGTGTAGTACAACTGCAGTACACATGTAGTATAGTGTAGTACAACTGCAGTACACATGTAGTATAGTGTAGTACAACTGCAGTACACATGTAGTATAGTGTAGTACAACTGCTGTACACCTGTAGTATAGTGTAGTACAACCACAGTACACATGTAGTTAGTGGTTAAGGTGTTGGGCTACTGATCGGAAGGTCATGGGTTCGAACCCCAGTTCCACCAAGCTGCCACTGCTGGGCCCCTGAGCAAGGCCCTTAACCCTCAGTTGCTCAGTTCTAAGTCACTCTGGATAAGGGTGTCTGCTAAATGCCGTAAATGTAGTATAGTGTAGTACAACTGCAGTACACATGTAGTATAGTGTAGTACAACTGCAGTACACATGTAGTATAGTGTAGTACAACTGCAGTGGAGTACACCTGTAGTATAGTGTAGTACAACTGCAGTACACATGTAGTATAGTGTAGTACAACTGCAGTACACATGTAGTATAGTGTAGTACACATGCAGTACACATGTAGTATAGTGTAGTACAACTGCAGTACACCTGTAGTATAGTGTAGTACAACTGCAGTACACCTGTAGTATAGTGTAGTACAACTGCAGTACACATGTAGTATAGTGTAGTACAACTGCAGTACACATGTAGTATAGTGTAGTACAACTGCAGTACACCTGTAGTATAGTGTAGTACAACTGCAGTACACATGTAGTATAGTGTAGTACAACTGCAGTACACATGTAGTATAGTGTAGTACAACTGCAGTACACCTGTAGTATAGTGTAGTACAACTGCAGAATACCTGTAGTATAGTGTAATACGTGTAGTACAGATTCTAATTAAAGAACATGCAGTAGGACATGTAGGACAACTGTCACAAACAGAAGGTTGTTCTAAACCATTATCACACAAACCATCTATTCTGAATCATTTAATATAATTACAGTCCACAATACTGGGTATTTTATTTTATTCACGTCCTTTACATTTAAAAATCATGAAGCTTAGCTTTAAAGCCGAGAGTATACCACCCCTCACCTAAAGACCTGTTAAAGGCTATAATTCAACCTGCTTTCTAAATTTAGCTCTTGTGGATTTAACAAGTTTGAACCATTAAATAGACCTTACATCACTAGTCAAGAAGTCAATAGGTCTACAAATGATGGCATCTCTCATTTCTGATAGCAACAAGTACAAATATGTGATGCTGCTGTTTACAGAGTACAGATCAGCCTTCAAAATGCAGTCCACACAGGACTGTTAGCCTCTAAGAACATGACCCACAGACTTGAGTCAATATTGTGTCAATGAATGCTGGCTTTTATTAGTCTTGGATTTAACAAAATATGCAAAAGGAAAATATTTTGGCTAGAGAGACTTTCCTATGTTTTTTCCGTTCATATGCAACGTAGAATTAAAGTTTACTCATTTGTTTATATTGAGTAGGGACTTTCAGAACTGAAACACACACAGTTGCTCTCTTTCTCTCTCACACAAACAGACATCCATTTTATGCCTTTACAATTATACAAGGTGTGCATTTTCCTTATAAATCAAGTGATGAGTAGAGACTTTCAGAACTGAAACACACACACAACCACACACACAACCACACACATATACTAGGTCTTCCTAATTATTAAAGATGTGAATTTCCCTCATAACAGTATGATATAGTAATAAACATATTTATAAGACAAGCAGGGAGTTTTAGTGCTTCAAGACACAACTGTATTGAAGCACTAAAACTCCCTGCTTGTCTTATAAATATGTTTATTACTATATCATACTGTATCATACAAACTAAAGAATGTATACAACTCGCTTAGTGATTAAGATTTATTTATTTGTTATAACAATCTAAACCATATATACTGCAATTATTAAATTAAATTATTTTCTGAAGAAAAGGCAATATTGTAAAGTGAATCTTAAATTAGAACTCTTGAAACACAATGCAAAATGTATTAAACAGTAAACCTTGCACCCAAATGAGCAACATGTTTAATGCGCTGAGGTAAATGGAAAGGGTGCCTGCTAAACTTGCCTGTCAGTCGCAGGCGTTTGTGCAACATATTTCCCATAAAATGTATTATATTTATTTTCATTAAGATAATTTAATATACTGTAAGTGTATTTTTCTTATAAGTTCAACCAATAGTTCAGTCAGGACCACTTTGTCAAATGAGCATTTATTAGGTGGTATGCATACAGTTAGTGTTGGCGGTATGGTTCTGTTCTGGGCAAAAATCCACGCGCCCGTTTGTGCACATGCATGGACAGAGCGGGGAGAGCAGCAACTAGAAAATAGAATAGACCCCCCCGTATAACAGAGCCATTAATCATGCATGGTATTAATATGCTCACTTACATGTTTTGAAAATAAATAAATAAATAAATGAATAGTCAAATAAATAAATAAAGTAGAGAGAGAGAGAGAGAAAAAAAACTAATACGTGCTGAAGATTTATAACGTAAACTGGTACAACAAACAACGGGTTCTGGCTGGGTGGAGTCGGGGTTGGAGGAGGGGGTTTAAATCGCGGCAGCAGCGATGTGCTAGAAAGCGGCTCAGTGAATGGGAATTTAAAGGGTCGGATAATATGGATGTCGTAACTGGATTGGTGCGCGTCATGAACAGCTGATTATCAGCTGATGCAGCTTGACAACGTGGCCTGCCTGAACTAACGCGATGCTTGATTTCAGTCAGGACCACTTTGTTAAATGAGCATTTATTAGGTGATAGCATACAGTTACTGTTGGAGGTATGGTTCTGTTCAGGGCAAAAACCCACACGCCCGTCCGTGCGCATGCATGGACAGGGCGGGGAGAGAAGCAACTAGAAAATAGAATAGACCCCCAAAGCAAACCATGTGCCAAAAGTAAAAACCCCCAACGTAACTGTTGCAGTATGAAGCTAGTCCATCCGGAGCTAATCAAAGATCAGGGGAAGCGTCACT
Source organism: Tachysurus vachellii (assembly GCF_030014155.1). Taxonomy (NCBI): domain Eukaryota; kingdom Metazoa; phylum Chordata; class Actinopteri; order Siluriformes; family Bagridae; genus Tachysurus; species Tachysurus vachellii. The sequence continues at coordinate 29,154,269 of NC_083466.1, forward strand.
GTTACCTATGTTTTTTTGTGTTTTTTCCCCTTTCTTCCTGTTTCTCCTCTCTACTTCTCCCAAGCAGGAAGTAATAGGTACCAGCTGACCCCAATGATTGGTGAGCTGATGTGATTGGAGGAGGAGAGGAAGCTGTGGAGATTTAAGCTGCACCATTGCACAGAGCAGTGTGTGTGTGTTGTGAGGCTTCTTTTCCTCAACCCTAAAAAGCATTGATTTATATTCTGTTGATTTAATTTCTCCCAAAGTGTTATTGGGTTAATCATCTTGTTGTACAGGTTGCTTATTATCAGACAACTCATTTTTGTTGCAAGGTAACTGTTTTGTACATACTGTTATCTCTTGACCTATTATTCCTCTGAGGTCTGAGGGTATTTTTAGGGCCTGGAGAAGTTATGTCATACTCTGACATTTGTGCTTTTTTCAGTTGCTTATAAAGATATAAATGGCTAAAGTCTAATATCACTGTAATCAGCACAAACTGGACTACAATAATATAATGCAGCATGTATGTACATGATTGTGTTTTTGAGAAAACAATGTTTATGTGTGGTTAGTGAAAAATGAAATATTTTAAATCACTTGAATAAGGCCATAAAACACATACAGAACATCGGTTCACAAGACTTTTGAGAACTGGATCTTGTAGCCAGAGTTTTTGCTTCAAAATTATGTGAAAATCATCTTGTTTACTCCCTCACAGAAAACAATATATTGATTTAAGTTTTCTAAGCCACTTTTTGTTTGTAAAGGACATATGCGAGTAGGCGTCAACTATCATGAATATTAATGTGATTCACACCTGAGAAGACAAAGGCCCGCATAATAAGCTGCATAATGAGCCTTTCAGGCAGGTATGTGACAGAGAGGAGTTACAAGAAAGAATGTGAGGACAAAATAAAAGGTGAATATTTTTTGTTTGTAGTTTATTTAGAATATTTAACTATCACACAAAATCACTTTAGAAGTTAGTAATAACACAGAAGACACAATCAGGGCAAAACTGTGCAACAAAAAAAGTGTCAACAGGAAGAGTGCAAGATAAAAACGGGTGTAAGGTTTGTAGAAGCCCACTAACCTACTCTGTCACATAGTACACAGAATTGAACAGTTATACATCTTGGTGCCACTCTAGGAAACAGTTCCTTTTCAGCTGAACACACAAGTGAACATCACATGCCTGGCATTTCTAAGTAGTGTCCAGCCTCTTACCATGCTTTGCGTTGCAAAGCACACAGGTCCGGATTTCATGTACTGAGTTATTCCTGTGTCTCAGGGGTGTGTACGTGATCACCTGAATCTCCTCAGTTCATTTGCATATGAACAGCGCGCTCAGACGGAGGCGGGAACACATTATCTATAATGAGGCGAAACAGGAGAAACCGGACCACTCCTTACTTTCTTACGGATTACATAAAAATAGATTATTTGTTTTTGACTTGAATTTGTTTATTTGAAAGTAGACATTTCAAGCTTTCTATGCATATATTTATCTTGTCTTTGAGGCAAGTATTCGCTGAGATTCGGGTTGTTTTATTTGTGTCTGTGAAGAGTGGTGACCGAGACCGAGACGGCAGAGAACACACTCTATTTTCTTTATTCTACAAAATCACAGTGTTTTGTTGTTATTATGTGTGTATTCAAATAAAAGTAGATCCTTTACAGATTCGATTGATGTATTGCTCTTGTCTGTACGATTGAAACTGAAAGTGTAATTTAAGTTCTTTTCGGCCTTAACAGGAGATTATGGCACAAAACGCGTATACGTGTTCATCGACTCCAGAGGGTTAAGTTGTTAATTCTTTGGGAAGGGATTTGTAGAGAGGTGGGTGCCATTTTCTTTCACATGTTTGCTCCTGTTTAAGCTAGTTATTGAATTAGTTTAGTATTGTAAATTTTGTTTTGTTTTCTTTTGTAGTTTGGTTAGTTTCTTTCTAATAGTTAGCGTTAATAGTTTTTGTTATTTTGGGCTTGCCCCCTCTTGAAGCATTGAAATCCTCCCACATTTGTACAATAAAAGGAACTTGTTTGATATTGGCATTTTTGGTCTTTGTTAAAAGCCCTGGGGTTGGAAATCGAACCTTGCGGCCTCCACACATCACACTATTTTTTTTCTGTTACTTGTTCCCCCAGCCCTAGACTAGCTGGGGACGTAAGAGTCACCCTGGGCTGAGCGAATGGTGGCATATTTGCAACAGCGTGTTGCTGTAGTCAGTTAAAGCCAAGTGTGAATCCTAAAGGGGAAGCATAATACACCCCTGCAGCAGCAATATAACAACAAGCATGTTGTATATCCATTAAATTATAGTGATAACAGGTAGGGGAAGCATGCGCCCTGTAGAAGACTCTGGTTGCTTGTGAAGCTTGATTTTTCCATGAGGAATGACAGATCATGATAAGATAGAATTGTTGTAGTTGAAGTGCGGTGTGTGGCATACCATATTGCGGAAGTATGCTGTAGGGTGTATTAGTTTTGACTTAATTAGTCTGATAGTCTGAGGGAAAAAGCTATCCCTCAGTCGGCTAGTGTGGGATCGGATGATGGAGACGTCTTCCTGAGGGAAGCAGAAAGCTGTCTGTGGGACGGGTGACTGAGTAATTGATGATCCTCTGGGCTTTCCTTATACACCGCCTGGTGCAGATATCCTGGAGGGAGGGAAGCTCACCTCCAACGATGTGGCTGGCAGTTCGCACGACCCATTTCAGAGCTTTACGGTTGCCAGCGGTGCCGTTTCCAAACCAGGCAGTGGTGCAGCCTGTCAGGATGCTCTCCATAGTGCGGGTGTAGAATGTTCTGAGGATGCTGGGGCTCCTATCTCAGGAAGAAGAGGCCTTGATGTGCCTTCTTTGACACTGCGTCAGTGTGTAGGTCCAGGTGAGGTCCTCACTGGTGTTAACACCGAGAAACTTAAAGCTGCTCACCCGCTTCACGGGTGTCTTGTCGATGGTGATGGGTTTGTGTTCTCTGTTCTGTATCTTGATATCTGCCACATGCCACCACGTAAGCATGTTGTGTATCCACTAAATAATAGTGATAACAGGTAGGGGAAGCATGTGCCCTGTAGGAACTCTGGTTGCTCATAGAGCTTGATATTTGACATATAGAGGAAAGAAAAATGATGTTGCAGTATGAAGCTAGTACATCTGGGGCTAATCAACAATCAGATGAAGCATCACCCTGGGCTGAGCAAATGGTGGCATATTTGCAATGAGCATGTTGCTGTAGTCAGTTAAAGCTAAGTGTGAAGCATAAATGGGGAAGCATAATACACCCCTGCAGCAGCAATATAACAACAAGCATTTTGTATATCCACTAAGTTATAATGAGAACAGGTAGGGGAAGCATACGCTCTGTGAAGACTCTGGTTGCTCATGGAGTTTAATATTCGACATACAGGGGAAAGAAAACGATGTTGTAGTATGAAGCTAGTACATCTGGTGCTAATCAAGATCAGGGGAAGCATCACCCTGGGCTGAGCAAATGGTTGCAACAAGCGTGTTGCTGTAATCGGTTAAAGCCAAGTGTGAATCATAAAGGGGGAAGCATAATACACCCCTGCAGCGCAATACAATAAGCATGTAGTATATACGCTAAATCCATGACTTCTGCGCATCTAAAATGTCCTTGATCCCTGGAGGAACGCAACGTTCGTATGCCATCGTCCCAGACTTTTCAATGTGGGAATCGTTGTCACAGAGGCTGCTGTTGTAGCTGTTCCGATACGAAAGGAGTGAGATGTGTAGCTCTGATGAGAGTCCCCAGGATTGGCTTGAGGTCATAGGAGCATCAAATTATTATTACATGTAGTGAATTCACCAACCCTTTTTTTTTTTTTTTTTTTTTTTAAAAAAGTCATCTACGATGTCTGCTTGCCCAGCCGTGCCACTTTGTTTTAATGATACTAATGATTTAATGTTTTAACTGGATAGCATGTCAACCGAGGCATAAAACAAGGAAAAAATTAGGGAGAGGAATCAAGATTTTAATGCTTGGAACATGTCCGTTATTATGAGGAGCTGACAAGTCTATGATTAAAAGTTTCATGGCATGGCAAAGCATAGCAAAGCAAAGCTTGACCCATCATGAAAAGCATAGCATAGCATAATGTGGCATAATTTTGCATATCGCAAGGAATAACAAAACCTAGCATGCTATAGCATAACACAGCCTAGCCTAACATAACATAACCTAGCAAGGCATATCATAACCTAGCATAACATAACGTAGCCTAGCAAGGCATAGCATAACCTAGCATAACATAACAGGACACGGCCTAGCATAGCATAACCTAGCATAACGTAACCTAGCATAGCATAGCAAAACATAGCACAACATAGCTTAACATTGCAAGGCATAGCATAGCCTAGCATGACGTGCATAGCCTAGAATGACGTAGCATAGCGTAACATAGCATAACATAACGTAACATGACATAGCATAGCAAGGCATTGCATAACCTAGCATAACATAACGACATGACATCAAAGCATAGTATAGCAAAGAATAGCATAATGTAGCATAGCATTACGCAGCATAGCATAATTTACAATCAAGCTGCTCCGGTGAACCAGTCACCATAATTACACGCTGGATTACTGTTTAACTGCAATAACGATAACGAGTATTTTCACAACACATGCAATTTTTTTTTATTTAATTTTTTGGAAAACGTACCTGTGTGCAATATTTCTTTCTCTTTGCTGCTGTAATTTCCCCATTGTGGGATGAATAAAGGTATATCTTATAACATAGCATAACATAAGATAACCTAGCATAACATAGCATAGCATAGCATAGCATAGCATAACTGTAATGAGTCTGTCTGTGTTTCTGTCCTGTTTCTGTCTGCTGTCTTTCCCGGTTGTTAATTGTTTGCTCCGCCCACTCTTTGGTTTCCATGGACATTCATTGTACTCCTTCTCTCCTTCAGGTGTCTTGTCTTTGTCTTTAATTAGTTCTGCTGTGTGATTGGTTCTTGTCTCTTATTTATACTCTGTTTGTTCACTTCCCTGGTGTTGGTCGTTGCTAGATGTTGGATGTCGGTGTGCCTGTTCCTGTTTCCTGCTTCCTGTAAGCTCTGTGTTCTGCCCTGTTCTGTTCTGTCTGTTTAGCTGTTTCTTGTGGTTTTGGACTATTAAACTTTAAAATCTGCATTTGGATCCTCACTCGCCTTTGTCCTGCATCGTGACAGAACGACCAACCACATGGATCCAGCAGACATTTTGTTTTGTTTGTATCAGGGGGATTCCCCAATTGAGGAGTATACGGAGGTATTCCTGGACTTATGCAATCAGGTGGATTTTGGGGAGAGGGCCCTTAAGGACATCTTCCGGCATGGATTGAAGGACGGGCTGCGCTACCTAGTGCCATTGGGCCAAGAGGTGGGGCCTTTCACGGACCTGGCCAACATAGCGTTGCTCCTGGGCGGGTAAATATTTTTTGGGGGGGGCAGTAGGCATCGGGGTCCGTGGGCTGCGGAGCCAGGCCAGCCACGGACGCCCGAGGCCCCTACAGTACCTCGGTCCGACCCAGACCTGTGCACACCAGTGACCGAACCCGTCCACATGGGTGCCAGACCGGAAAGCTCGGGCGAGGCCCGGGGGAACCGGCTGATCGCCAAGCTGGCGGACACCCCGATGGCGTCGGTCCGGGCGGCCGGCATCCCTACGGCACCGGCTCGAGCACCTAAGGCACCTGAAGCATCCGAACCAGCCGACGCACCTGAACCTGCTGAAACGCCTGAACCTGCCAACGCACATGAACCTGCTGAAGCACCTGAACCGGCTGAAGCGCTTGAACCTGCTGAAGCGCCCGAACCTGCTGAAGCGCCCAAACCTGCCGAAGCGCCCGAACCTGCCGAAGCGCCCGAACCCGCCGAACCCGCTGAGACACCGGATCCGACCGGGCCGACCGGGTCGACAGAACCAGCCGGACCGACCGGGTCGACAGAACCAGCCGGACCGACCGGGTCGACGGAACCAACCAGGTCGACAGAACCAGCCGAACCGACCGGGTCAATGGGACCGTCCGGGTCAACCGAGCCAGCCGGACCGACCGGGTCAATGGAACCGACCGGGTCAACAGAACCAGCCGGGTCTACCAGGTCGACAGAACCAGCCGAACCGACCGGGTCGACGGAACCAGTGGTCCCCAGCTTTGTCTCCCTGTCTCTGTCAGTCTCTCCCTTTCCTGTCCATCTTTACAGGTTCAAAGCGCCTTCAGCACCACCCTGGCCGCCAACGCCGTTATGGTCTCTGGCCCGACCTGCAGCGCCACCCTGGTCTTCGGTCCTGCTCTGGTCGCTGACTCTGCCTGCAGCGCCACCCTGGTCTCTGGTCCTGCTCTGGTCGCTGACCCTGCCTGCGGCGCCACCCTGGTTTCCGGCTCCGCCCTGGCCTCCCGCTCTGCCGGCTCCGCCCTGGCCTCCCGCTCTGCCGGCTCCGCCCTGGCCTCCCGCTCTGCCGGCTCCGCCCTGGCCTCCCGCTCTGCCGGCTCCGCCCTGGCCTCCCGCTCTGCCGGCTCCGCCCTGGCCTCCAGCTTCGCCGGCTCCGCCCTGGCCTCCAGCTTCGCCGGCTCCGCCCTGGCCTCCAGCTTCGCCGGCTCCGCCCTGGCCTCCAGCTTCGCCGGCTCTGCCCTGGCCTCCAGCTTCGCCGGCTCTGCCCTGCCCTCTACCGCCACATGGACCTGGCCCGCCTTCCCGCCCCCTGTTCCGCCTCCGCTCCGCCGCCCTCCGGTTCTGCGTTGGAGTGTCTGGAATCCACTCCTAGGGGGGGGGCTCTGTAATGAGTCTGTCTGTGTTTCTGTCCTGTTTCTGTCTGCTGTCTTTCCCGGTTGTTAATTGTTTGCTCCGCCCACTCTTTGGTTTCCATGGACATTCATTGTACTCCTTCTCTCCTTCAGGTGTCTTGTCTTTGTCTTTAATTAGTTCTGCTGTGTGATTGGTTCTTGTCTCTTATTTATACTCTGTTTGTTCACTTCCCTGGTGTTGGTCGTTGCTAGATGTTGGATGTCGGTGTGCCTGTTCCTGTTTCCTGCTTCCTGTAAGCTCTGTGTTCTGCCCTGTTCTGTTCTGTCTGTTTAGCTGTTTCTTGTGGTTTTGGACTATTAAACTTTAAAATCTGCATTTGGATCCTCACTCGCCTTTGTCCTGCATTGTGACAATAACAGACTGTGCAACACGCCCGCCCTACGGTCACTTCCGACTCAAAAACACCGTTATACACAAACATGCACACCATATCGATTAACCGTAATGCGCTAGAAAGAGGATCAGTGAATGGGAATTTAAAGGGTCGGATAATATGGATGTAGTAACCGGATTGGTGCGCGTCATGAACAGCTGATGCAGCTTGACAACGTGGCCTGCCTGAACTAACGCGATGCTTGATTTAGTTAATTGACATTAATTGACAATTGACCACGGGTATTGGATTTGGATCGGTCACGCACCACCGATACCCGATCCACTCATAATGCTTGGATCGGCGTTGATACTGATCCAAAATATCGGATCGGTACATCCCAAGTACAGATGCTAATCAAAGAACCTGCAGTAGTTCAAGGCTTCAAACATGTAGAACAACTGTCACAAACAGAAGGTTGTTCTAAACCATTATCACACGAACCATCTATTCTGAATCATTTAATATAATTACAGTCCATAATACTGTTTTTTTTTTTTATTCACGTCCTTTACATTTAAAAATCATGAAGCTTAGCTTTAAAGCCGAGAGTATACCACCCCTCACCTAAAGACCTGTTAAAGGCTATAATTCAACCTGCTTTCTAAATTTTGCTCTTGTGGATTTAACAAGTTTGAACCATTAAATAGACCTTACATTCATTCATTTTCTACCGCTTATCCGAACTACCTCGGGTCACGGGGAGCCTGTGCCTATCTCAGGCGTCATCGGGCATTAAGGCAGGATACACCCTGGACGGAGTGCCAACCCATCGCAGGGCACACACACACTCTCATTCACTCATACAATCACACTAGGGACAATTTTCCAGAGATGCCAATCAACCTACCATGCATGTCTTTGGACCGGGGGAGGAAACCGGAGTACCCGGAGGAAACCCCTGAGGCACGGGGAGAACATGCAAACTCCACACACACAAGGTGGAGGCGGGAATCGAACCCCGACCCTGGAGGTGTGAGGCGAACGTGCGAACGTGCTAACCACTAAGCCACCGTGCCCCCCAGACCTTACATCACTAGTCAAAAGTCACTAGGTTTACAAATGATGGCATCTCTCATTTCTGATAGCAACAAGTACAAATATGTGATGCTGCTGTTTACAGAGTACAGATCAGCCTTCAAAATGCAGTCCACACAGGACTGTTAGCCTCTAAGAACATGACCCACAGACTTGAGTCAATATTGTTTCAATGAATGCTGGCTTTTATTAGTCTTGGATTTAACAAAATATGCAAAAGGAAAATATTTTTGCTAGAGAGACTTTCCTGTTTTTTTCCTTTCATTTGCAACGTAGAATTAAAGTTTACTCATTTGTTTATATTGAGTAGGGACTTTCAGAACTGAAACACACACAGTTGCTCTCTCTTTCTCTCTCACACAAACAGACATCCATTTTATGCCTTTACAAGGTGTTTATACAAGGTTTATTCCTTATAAATTCCTTATAAATCAAGTGATGAATAAATATAGATATAAAAGATAAAAAAATAGATATAAATCAAGTGATTTATAAGGAATCAAGTTTATTCCTTATAAATCAAGTGATGAGTAGAGACTTTCAAAACTGAAACACACACAACCACACACACAACCACACACATATACTAGGTCTTCCTAATTATTAAAAATGTGAATTTCCCTCATAACAGTATGATATAGTAATAAACATATTTATAAGACAAGCAGGGAGTTTTAGTGCTTCAAGACACAACTGTATTGCACTGCAGTGAACCTGAAGTTTAGTGAAGTACAACTGCAGTACACATGTAGTATAGTGTAGTACAACTGCAGTACACCTGTAGTATAGTGTAGTACAACTGCAGTACACCTGTAGTATAGTGTAGTACAACTGCAGTACACCTGTAGTATAGTGTCGTACAACTGCTGTACACATGTAGTATAGTGTAGTACAACTGCAGTACACATGTAGTATAGTGTAGTGCAACTGCAGTACACATGTAGTATAGTGTAGTACAACTGCAGTACACCTGTAGTATAGTGTCGTACAACTGCTGTACACATGTAGTATAGTGTAGTACAACTGCAGTACACATGTAGTATAGTGTAGTACAACTGCAGTACACATGTAGTATAGTGTAGTACAACTGCAGTACACCTCAAGTCAAGTCAAGTCAAGAAGCTTTTATTGTCATTTCAACCATATATAGCTGTTGCAGTACACAGTGAAATGAGACAACGTTTCTCCAGGATCAAGGTGCTACGTAAAAACAAAGACAGGGCTAAAGACTTGTAAGTAGTCTTAGCCACATAAAGTGCAACTGTGCAACCTGGTGCAAACAGTGCAGGACAAGACAAACAAGACAGACAAGACAGTGCAGGACAAAAGACAGTGCAGGACAAGACAGTGCAGGACAAAAGACAGTGCAGGACAAAAGACAGTGCAGGACAAGACAGTGCAGGACAATGACAGTGCAGACACAAAGTTACAAGACAATACAAAAAGTACAAAAAATGCAGTACACAAAAGACAATAAATAGTAAACAGTCACAGAAACAGCGCCGACCGACCAGTGTTATAGTGCACCTGTAGTATAGTGTAGTACAACTGCAGTACACATGTAGTATAGTGTAGTACAACTGCAGTACACATGTAGTATAGTGTAGTACAACTGCAGTACACATGTAGTATAGTGTAGTACAACTGCAGTAGACATGTAGTATAGTGTAGTACAACTGCAGTACACATGTAGTATAGTGTAGTACAACTGCAGTACACATGTAGTATAGTGTAGTACAACTGCAGTACACCTGTAGTATAGTGTAGTACAACTGCAGTACACCTGTAGTATAGTGTAGTACAACTGCAGTACACATGTAGTATAGTGTAGTACAACTGCAGTACACATGTTGTATAGTGTAGTGCAACTGCAGTACACCTGTAGTATAGTGTAGTACAACTGCAGTACACATGTAGTATAGTGTAGTACAACTGCAGTAGACATGTAGTATAGTGTAGTACAACTGCAGTACACATGTAGTATAGTGTAGTAAAACTGCAGTACAACTGTAGTATAGTTTAACACAACTGCAGTACACATGTAGTATAGTTTAACACAACTGCAGTACACATGTAGTATAGTTTAACACAACTGCAGTAAGCCTGTAGTAGTCCCGACTTTCAAATCACATGAACCAAAACTTTATCCATTAAATGAGCTCATTTCAATGCCTGCTCCAGTTCTCAGAACAGTTGGCACAGGGGCAATAAATGGCTGAAAATGCAAGATATTTTGAAAAGATTCAGCTGGGAGAACATCCAGCAACTAATGATGTTAATTAACATCAGGTCTGTAACATGAATAGCTATAAATGGGATGTGTTAGAGCAGGGGTGTCAAACTCATTTTGGTCTGGGGGCTGCATACAGTACAGCTTAATCTGATCTCAAGGGGGCCAGACCAGTAAAACTCATAGCAAAATGACATAGAACTAACAATAAGTCTTTTTTCTTTGTATTAGTGCAAAGAAGAAGTAAATTATAAAAATATTTATATTAAATGAATTGGCCTTTTACAAAAATATATTATGAACAACCTAAGTAGTATGTGCAATGTCAACAACACTTTTACCCAGTTTAACATTTATTTAAGTGTATTATGCATAAAAACTGAACACAGTTATTGTACAGTGGTGCAAAACATTTAGTCACAGGTTTGTGGAACTTAAAAACACTGTCCTCCATGTTAACATAAATCAAACATCAAAATATAGAAATTGTTTACAATCCAATTTCCAATTCTGGGAAGCAATTCTGAATACATGAATTGACTCCACACACTTAAAATCTTAAGTGGCAGCTGTTTTAAAAAGAAAATCTTTGTAAAAATTGTTAATTTATATGTAAATATGTATGTTTTTTAATGTAAACAAATGTATTTGATCAATTTGCCCCTGAAACTTGGCATCTTTTAGCCGGCACAAGTGCATCAATATCAGGCATTATGTCCTGAGTAGCAGCCACTTTTAGAATTTCATTTAAAAGGTAGGGTCTCAGCGTAACAGCGTTTAGCTCAGGAGTTATTGACTAAAATGCCACTCAGACCCTGAAGCTCAGTACTACCATCTGCTGGTAATTCCGCCAAAAATGAAAATGATTTTATTTCATATTGCAGATTTATCCACTGGACCGGACTGAACTCCCTGGCGGACGGTTCCGGCCTGCGGGCCGTATGTTTGACACCCCTGTGTTAGAGAGTCTCTTAGTAGTAAAGATGGGCAGAGACTCCCTAATTTGTGAAAGAGTGTGTAAAACGATTGTGGAATACTTCAATTCAGTTCAATTCAGTTTATTTGTATAGCGCTTTTTACAATTGACATTGTCTCAAAGCAGCTTTACAGAACATAAACATAGAACAAAATGTTAATATAAATAATAATATAAAGATTAATAGAATAAAAATTCAAGATTAATAATAGATATATTTAGTTCACAATGTGTATGTATTTATCCCCAATGAGCAAGTCTGAGGTGACTCAGGTGACTGTGGGGAGGAAAAACTCCCTTACATGGTAAAGGAAGAAACCTTGAGAGGAACCAGACTCAAAGGGGAACCTCATATGCGTGACACTGGAGGGTGTGATTATAAAAACAAACAAACAAACTGGTAGTTCCCAGAATATCTAAGTCTACTAAAGGTGGTAGAGCATTTTCTTATTTAGCTCCCAAACTCTGGAATAGTCTTCCTGATAGTGTTCGGGGCTCAGAGACACTTTACCAGTTTAAATGAAGATTAAAAACTCATCTCTTCACATAATACATCCCATAATATCGTGCACTATTACACTAGATTTGCAATTTTTTATGAACAGCAGATATGTTAAAAATGTCACTCTACACTGCTTCTCTCTTTATACCCATGCCGAGGCATCCAGACATTGTACCAGCTCCGATCGTCTTCCGTGTGATGAAGATGTTGGACCTCCACTGTGATGAGGCCGACTCTGTGAGAATCCTGAGACATCTACAGATCTACCAGCTCCAGTTAGACTCTGTGATACTAAGAGGAGATCTGAACTCCATGCGATCCTTAAACCAATACAGCATCTGTTTGACTGTATATTTGTAATCATGCCCTTACACCAATACAGCATTTGTTTACTGTATATTTGTAACCACACCCTCTAAAGTCACCCATATGAGGATGAGGTTCCCCTTTGAGTCTGGTTCCTCTCAAGGTTTCTTCCTCTCCAAATCTAAGGGAGTTTTTCCTTGCCACTGCTGCCTGAGTCACCTCAGACTTGCTCATTGGGGATAAATACATATACATACTGTACATGCATACATACATACACACTGTGAACTATATATATCTTGAATTTATTATATTAATTCTTTATATTACTCCTTATGTTTACCTTCTGTTCTATGTTTATGTTCTGTAAAGCTGCTTTGAGAGAATGTCCATTGTAAAAAGTGCTATACAAATAAACTTGAATTGAATTGAATTGAAAAACTCTTCTTATACAACGACATGTAAACCAAAAAATAAAACATTGAAAAGGGTATAATTCAAGAAGAGAATACAGGAAAACAAATAAAAAGAAATCTCACCAGCTACAGAGAATTCACCTCATTCCTCAGTTTAAGATGTTTAGGAGAGTGAGAGAGTGTAGTTTGGGTTTCTTGGTGAGGAAAAACCCCTCAATCACATATCACACTCTACTGGTATTAATAGTGTAAAATAAAATGAAGATAATTAAGTGGCTCTTTATTAAAATATTAATCTTATAAAGATTTGTTGTTGTGTAGATCTTTGTCTGTACTCATGAATACATTGTTTTTGTTCATATGTATAAGCACACAGTCAAATGTCAGTAGATATGAAGCTGATAGATGCACTGGAAGTATAAATAAATAACAAAAACAAAAGTGTCATTGGTTAAGTATTTGAACTGATCAGAATTCCATGAGTTCAAATCCCAGCACCACCTTGCTGCAACTGCTGGACCCTTGAGCGAGGTCAGTAACTCTAACCCTCTTAACTGCTCAGCAGTATAAATGAGATTAATGGATAAGGGCATCTGCTAAATATTGTAAATGTTCTCCACTACATACACTACACCACTATAGGTACTCCAATTATTACATCCTACCACCACTGTAGAAAATACCATAAACTAAAACTATACTACAGTGGCAGAGAAGTGCAAAACACAATAACAAATTAGAAAACACAATAAAAATTCACAAAATGATTTTTTTTTTTGCAGTGAGCAGGAGAACTGATAAATTAAGAGTAGAGACAAGTGCCATGGAAAGAGAGCTGAACAACCTGTCACCCATATGAGGATGAGGTTCCCCTTTGTGTCTGGATCCTCTTGTTTCTACCTTTACCTTCTAACAGAGTTTTTTCTTGCCACTGCTTCCTGAGTCACCTCAGACTTGCTCATTGGGGATAAATACATACACACTGTGAACTAAATATATCTAATATTAATCTTGAATTTTGTATTCTATTAATCTTTATATTATTCTTTATATTAACCTTTTGTTCTATGTTTATGTTCTGTAAAGTTGCTTTGAGACAATATCGCAGGTCTACAATTTTGTTTCTGTGTCATTTGACAGCTCTTTGGTCTTGGCCATAGTGGAGTTTGGAGTCTGACTGTTTGAGGTTGAGACAGGTGTCTTTTATAGTGATAATGAGTTCAAACAGGTGCCATTAATACAGGTAATGAGTTGAGGACTGAGGAGCCTCTTAAAGAAGAAGTTACAGGTCTGTGAGAGTCAGAAATCTTGCTTTTTTGTAGGTGACCAAATACTTATTTTACTGAGGAATTTACCAATTAATTCATTAAAATTCGTCTCTCATAGGTGAAGTGTAACCATGATGAACATTACAGGCCTCTCTCATCTTTTTAAGTTGGAGAACTTGCACAATTGGTGGCTGACTAAATACTTTTTTGCCCCACTGTATTTGAAGTTGATATGTTAACTGGAGGTTTACTGATAACAAATGGAAGATATACAAGGGGAACATTTCCTAGGAGTGTTTCCTTGTCCTTGTGATGCAATTATGTAATGAAAATTCTGTATTTCAGGATTTATTCTGATTTTCTGACCTATAATATGAAAGTATAATGACTGAATTTATGCACAAGCAGAACATCCATTTTTCAGTCACTTCCACCATTCTCTGAGAATAGAAATGACTATGTTCATGAACAGTAACATGCATAATTATAAATAGATGGATAAAGAGACAAGAGTCTGTGGAAGGAAGCCAATAGTCCAATGCAGAAAAGGAAGAATGTCAGTAGCCAAGTGATGACATCAATAGGAGGTCATAGTCCACAGTCAGAGACCAAAGCGGCTACCTACTATGCCATGAAATTAGTTGTCTGCTGCAATTACATGGCGTGAAGACAAGGGGCAGAGACCCACTCATCATGGCTAATTTAATAACCCCTTGCTTCTTCTCCTGATATGGGATGATATAGCCAAACTGTCATTCAAAAGATGGCATACCCAGTGTGCCACAGTGTATTATGGGCATATACTCCACCCACATTAGGTGTTTTGACCACATTAAATGGTTCGAGGAAGCCAGACAAGAGAGGGAGTGCACCAAATCTTGGTTAACCCTGTCTGTCTGCCCATTTGACCCCAGATTGAATCCCCAGGATAAGTTGAACCGTAGCACTACTTTGACAGCAAGATGCCTTCTAGAACCGACTAACAAATTGAGGGCCTTGATCAGAGACCAAGTCAGATGCAAAGCTGTATGTCATTACTACATGCTGAAAGAGGAGCTCAGCTGTTGCCAGGGCCTGCTCGAGTTTTCCCAGAGCATTGGCTTGGCAAGACGCAGCCCACCCTATCCACTCCAGATCTGCATGCTTGTGGTCTGGTGCAAACATACTGTTAAGGAGAGGAGGCCTACAGAGTGGAAGTGAGTGCTGATCATGGCCCATTATCCGATTGGAAAAAGAGGTGGGAAACTGTGGAGAGAAAGTCGTAACAATAGTCCAGCACAGATATGAAAGAATGACACTTGCCAAGTGATGACTTCAATAATAATAATAATAATAATAATAATAATAATAATAATAATAATAATAATAATAATAATTCACAGGAATGATGGCAGGATCAGAACTCAAACCGAGCATTTTGTGTGAATTGCCATATTAGTTGAAGGCATACTGTCATGGAGTCACCATGTCCTTCCCTCACTTACCAGCATTCACATTCACCTGAGTATTAATCAGCACCACCTGTTCCTCATTCTCCAATCAACACACAGTATATAAGCCACTCTCAGTCACTCACTCATTGTCTAGTCTCGTATTTACTAACAACATTTTCTCTGCAGTCATTCAAGCTCCAGACTCCCCGTTGTCTTCCAGCAATCGGCTACCCTTCCTTTGACCTCACTTTTGGAGCTACAGGATTTGCTATATCTACTTCCTTAAGTTAGAGATTAATTGACTCGGCTTCCTGGGATATCCCCTGCGTGTGTGTTAGTGTGTGCTGCTACATTGTGGTGATTCGTACTGGTCTTTCCTGATATATATGGTTACTGACTTCAATAAACACACTCTGTTTTGCTTACCTAGGTCCGTAGCTTGTGTAGCTTCATTACGCATACATATATGATTAGAGTTTCTTGATATACTTGTATGTCTGCTTTTTTTTTTTTATTTCATAGAAGGGCCCCAGAGATAAGGTAGTGAGTGTAAAAAAAATACATTGGGGTATGTGTGTGTTTATTTTTGAGTCATTGATTTTATACATTTAGCCATATGTCACGTCACTTTCACTTTCACTTTGAATGGTACAGTGCACATTTCTTTCAAATTGAAAGGCACAAAGGCATAACAATTCTGTTTGAGACATTTTTGTTTAATGTCAAATCAAATCAAATTTTATTTGTCACATACATATTGTAATGAGTCTGCCTGTGTTTCTGTCCTGTTTCTGTCTGCTGTCTTTCCCGGTTGTTAATTGTTTGCTCCGCCCACTCTTTGGTTTCCATGGACATTAATTGAATTCATTCATTCCCTCAGGTGTGTTGTATTTGTCTCTGATTGTCTCCGCTTTGTCATTGGTTCCTGTCAGCTATATATACTCTGTTTGTTCACTTCCCTGGTGTTGGTCGTTATTGTATGTTGGTGTTAATGTTCCCGTCTCCTGTGTGCTCTGTATTCTGCTCTGTTTTCCCTGCCTGCCTGTTTGTTTGTCTTGGTTTAGTAAAAGTCTAAAACTGCACTTGGATCCTCATTCGCCTTTGTCCAACATCGTGACAGAACGACCAACCACATGGATCCAGCAGAGATTTTGTTCCGTTTATGTCAGGGGGATTCCCCACTGGAGGAATATGTAGAGGTGTTCCTGGACTTGTCCAATCAGGTGGATTTTGGGGAGAGGGCCCTCAAGGACCTGTTCCGGCATGGTTTGGAGGACGGGCTGCGCTACCTAGTGCCATTGGGCCGAGAGGTGGGGCCTTTCACGGACCTGGCCAACGTAGCGTTGCTCCTGTGCGGGTCCTCCTTAACCGTGCACAGGACAGAGTCAGACACCGGCCCTAAATATTTTTTTTGGGGGGGGAGTAGGCATCGGGGTCCGTGGGCTGCGGAGCCAGGCCAGCCACGGATGCCCGAGGCCCGTACGGTACCTCGGCCCGACCCAGGCCTGTGTACGCCGGTGACCGAACCCGTCTACACATGGGTGCCGGACCGGAAAGCTCGGGCGATGACCCGGGGGAACCGGCTGATCGCCAAGCTGGCGGACACCCCGATGGTGCCGGTTCGGGCAGCCGGCATCCCTACGGCCCCGGCTGGAGCACCTAAGGCCCCTGAAGCACCCGAACCTGCCGAAGCGTCCGAACCTGCCGAAGCGCCCGAACCTGCCGAAGCGCCCGAACCTGCTGAGAGACACCGGATCCGACCGGGCCGACCGGGTCGACGGAACCGACCGGGTCGACAGAACCAGCCGGACCGATCGGGTCGACAGAACCAGCCAGACCGATCGGGTCGACGGAACCGACCGGGTCAACCGAGCCAGCAGGACCGATCGGGTCAACGGAACCGACCGGGTCAAAAGAACCAGCCGGGCCAACCAGGTCGACAGAACCAGCCGAACCGACCGGGTCGATGGGTCCGACCGGGTCAACTGAGCCAGCCGGGCCTACCAGGTCGACAGAACCAGCCGAACCGACCGGGTCGACGGAACCAGCGAGTATGGTTGCGCCCAAGCCCCGTAGACTCTCTGTCCTGCCTGAAGGGCTTGATACCGAATGGCTCTGCCTATCTGCTCTATCAGTCCCCAGTTTTGTCTCCCTGTCTCTGTCAGTCTCTCCCTCTCCTGTCCATCCTTATAGGTTCAAAGCGCCTCCAGCACCACCCTGGCCTCCAACTCTGCTCTGGTCGCTGGCTCTGCCTGCGGCACCACCCTGGTCTCCAGCCCTGCTCTGGTCGCTGGCTCTGCCTGCAGCACCACCCTGGTCTCCAGTCCCGCTCTGGTCGCTGGCTCTGCCTGCAGCACCACCCTGGTCTCCAGTCCCGCTCTGGTCGCTGGCTCTGCCGGCTCCGCCCTGGACTCCTGCTCTGCCGGCTCCGCCCTGGCCTCCTGCTCTGCCGGCTCCGCCCTGGCCTCCTGCTCTGCCGGCTCCGCCCTGGCCTCCTGCTCTGCCGGCTCCGCCCTGGCCCCCAGCTTCGCCGGCTCTGCCCCGCCCTATGCCGCCACATGGACCTGGCCCGCCTTCCCGCCCCCTGTTCCGCCTCTGCTCCACCACCCTCCGGTTCTGCATTGGAGTGTCTGGAATCCACTCCTGGGGGGGGCACTTCCCTGTTTGTTCACTTCCCTGGTGTTGGTCGTTATTGTATGTTGGTGTTAATGTTCGTGTCTCCTGTGTGCTCTGTATTCTGCTCTGTTTTCCCTGCCTGCCTGTTTGTTTGTCTTGGTTTAGTAAAAGTCTAAAACTGCACTTGGATCCTCATTCGCCTTTGTCCAACATCGTGACACATATACATACTGTACGGGGTACGACATGCAGTGAAATGCTTTATGCAACCGTCCGATATATGAGAATAAAAAGGAATGCAATTTTAATATAGAATATAAACCAAGAGGAGATGGATATATAAAAAAGTATAAACTATATAAAAAAACTATATAAAAACTATATAAAATATGAAAGTATAAGCAGAGAAATAATGTACATACATATGCATAAACATACATATACATAAATGTGTATGGTTTTTAAAGATCCTTAGGGTCCTTAGAGTGTCCAGGTGCAGTATGGTGTGTACATAGTGTATAAAGTGTATAAAGTGGCCCTGTGCTGTGCAAGTCCAGAGTTAAAGTGTCAGTGCAAAAAAGGTGCATAAAAACAGTGTGGATGGAGAGAAAGTTCCAGCACTATATACTAGGTGTTTCCTGATTTAGACTCCGAATGGCCTGTGGGAAGAAGCTTCTCCTCATTCTCTCTGTTTGCTTTCAGGGAGCGGAAGCGTTTCCCTGAACACAACAAAGTAAAGAGTTCATTGTTGGGATGGTTGAGATCCTTTACAATCTTCCTGGCTCTGGTTTGGCACCGTGTGCTGTAGATGTCCAGCAGGTCAGGGAGCTCAGCGTGGATGGTGCGTTCAGCTGACCTCACCACCCTCTGGAGGGCTCACCTGTCCTGCATGGTGCTGTTCCCAAACCAGGAAGTGATGCTACCTATCAGGACCCAGGTGCAGGTATAGAAAGTCTTTAGCACCTGAGAGGGTAGTCTGAAGTCTCTTAAGCGTCTCAGGTGGTAAATTCGCTGCCGGGCCTTCTTCCCCAAGGTGTTGATGTGACATGAGTGAACCCAGCGGAACAGGACCACGCCATCCAGCCGGCCGAGTTTTTCTCGGTTTACCGCATGGACAGAGCACTGGAGTCGGGGAAGTCAAGAGGAGGTGGAGTGTGTCTGATGGTGAACAACCACTGGTGCGACAGCGCGAGCATTGTTCCTCTTACACGCTCCTGCACACCAAATCTGGAACTACTGACCATCAAATGTCGGCCCTTCTATCTACCTCGGGAATTCAGCTTGGTCATAGTCAGTGCCATTTATATTTCACCTCAAGCGGACACGGGCACGGACACTGCAGTATTAGGGACTTACAAGAGACACTAACGCTACACCAAACACAGCATCGGGACGCTGCGCTCATTGTGGTGGGAGACTTTAACAGTGCCAACCTCAAACGCATGCTACCGAACTTTCAGCAGCACATCACCTGCCCCACCAGGGGCGAAAGGACACTGGACCACTGCTACACACCTTTTAAGAACAGCTACAAGGCACAATCACGTCCACTGTTTGGGAAATCGGACCATGAAACCATCTTCCTCATGCCTGTTTACAAACAAAGGCTGAAACAGGAAGCTCCAGTTCAGAGGGAGGTCGCGCGCTGGACTGACCAATCGGTGGCCGCTCTGCAGGACGCTTTGGATGACGCAGACTGGGACATGTTCAGGCGCAGCTCTGATGACGTCAACATGTTTACAGAAGCGGTTGTGGGATTCATCAGGAAACTAGCTTGGCCCTTGAGAATGTACTGCTATTTTTACTCTAATAATAATACTGTGGTAGTCACAATTCCCTTATTATACTAAAACAGTAAAATTACAGTCATACCCCCTACATCTATATATATATAATAACAAGACTACAGTACCAATTAGGACCCTAGTAGATATATTAAAATGTAAATTGCATGATTAATTCATTTACATACCAAAATCAGTGTGACAGGAGAATCTTTCCAGACTCAGGTTTGAAAAGAAAAAACTGATTATAATTTTACATGCATTAGAACTGCTACCGAGTAAATGAAAATTTATTTCTGCAGGCAAACAAAAATACCAGAAAATAAAAATACCACATATTCTCATCAGCAGTAAAAGCAAATGAATTTCTTCAGAAACTTTTCTTTTCTTGCATTCATCCATGTTTGCCTACCTGGGGTTGAAAAGTTTGATCTGAATTGAATGGAATGGAATTTTCAATTTCGCGCTGCGGATTTCGCAAGTTGGCAGTTATTACGCATACTTTGAGCAACAAAAAACAATTGAACACGGTTTATTTTAATGTTACAAGAGCATCATAATCTTAGAATTTAGAATTACATTTAAAAAAAAAACTAACTAACTAAAATGAAAGAAATTAATTTAATTTATTAATTTATTTAATTTAAATTAAATATTTAAATCTACAGGGAGCCGCAGCAGAGGGATGAAAGAGCCACTTGCAGCTCCGGAGCCGCGGGTTGCCGAACCCTGTACTAGACAAACACCACACCACCATAGAGACCACTATACTATATAATGTAGTTTACTTCCTAATATGCAAAAAGATGTTTTAGATTTTAATTTATTTGCTGTACTTTATGTCCACAGTGTGTCTTTGTTAGGAATTGTTAGGAGCTACTTGGACATTTCCCTGCCAGACCAGAAAGTGCTGGCAGGCATTTCTTCATAGCCGACTTTCCGTTTGTTATTCCCCACGTGAGCTGTGCTTTACCCATCCTATTGTTCCACATTTCAAATCATGTCACCTGTTCCTTATTTATATATACATTTATATATACATGATAATGTCCAAAATATGTAAAGTGAGTTTCAAATTGATGTGTGCAGTGTGCAATGTATGGTGAGCGAAAAGGTTCATCTGAGGTAGTAATGTCATGTGTGAGTATAGTCCATAGAGACCTGGTTCTAGGTGTATTGTTGGTTGAGGGCTCGTTTGGCCTCTGGAAAGAAGCTCCTCCTCATTCTCTCTGTGTTTGTCTTCAGAGAATGGAAATGTTTTCCCGACTGCAACAGAGAAAAGAGTCTATTGTTGGGATGGCTGAGGTCCAGCATCGCTTCTGGTCAGGACTCAGTGCTGATGGTGCGTTTGGCTGATCCTCAGGATCACTTGAGTCCGGGTTTAAAATCAGCGGTTGTTGAGTTTGTTGTACACCAATAGAAATAAAAATGTCTCTGTCATATTTAATAATGGCCATAGTGAAGATATGTAGCTGTCTGGGCTAGAAAAACTGCAAGAAATGTACAGAAATAAACAAAGTGTGATCGGAGCAGTCACGATGGCAGCAGACCTCACCGGCGTCATCTTGGATTCTGACCAAGAATTGTATTTATAAACATTATATAAAATAAAGAAACCATCTTATTGTATAATAACTCAGTCATCTGCCTACATCTGCCTATAATAACTCAGTCATCTGCCTACATCTACGTCTCTAGTATCTCCCCTTATGTAAGAGAATAGCCACCCCAGCTGAATGGCTATAGTATATTGAATTACCCCATTGAATTTTTAAACTTTTAGTGTCTGACTCACCTGAATGTGTCTCCAGGAGCAGTAAAATCACAGAATCACTCCTTTTGCAGAACAGAAACTAGGCTTTCACAATATCACATATACCTCTCACATTTAAGGACAAGACAGACTTCTGTTCATGGGAGTCCACACAATGTCGTTTCAGACAATGCCACCCAATTTACAAGGATTTCACACACATCACTAGTAGCCCTGAATATCCCCAGGCCAGCAGGCTAGCTGAGAGGGAAAACTGCTAATGGAGAAATCCAGAAGAGATGGATCGGATTTGTTTTTAAAACTTGCTCAAACTTAAAAACATTCCATGTGACCAGACCCTGGGTTTTCCAGTGGAGAGATTAATGTCCAGGCGGACTCAAACAACTCTGCCAATCAGGAAGTCTGTTTTTGTGCCAGCCTCAAGAAATAACATTGTTGTCAAGGATCAAATCTCCAAGAAGTGCCACTGTCAAAACCAGTAAAGCACTGTGACCACTCGTGCAAGGTGAAGTAATGAGACTCACAACTTCTAATGGACATGATCGAATTTCACTCATTAAACAATTCTGCATTAAACCAAGATCATATCTCGTGCAGTACAAAGGAAAAGAATACAGACGAAACCAGAAATATATCCTTCCAGTCTCAAAGCTTCCACCACAACAGTTCAAGCACATTGAGATGTCACTTCTCGTTGTCCAGTCCTCCTTTGCCGAGTACAAACACAAACATCCAACTCCAAATGATGCGGGAGAACAATACACCTCAGTAGTACCTACTGAAGTTTCATGTAGGTTAACTAAGAGAAATCCCTGCATCTCAAAATGTACAATTTCTTTCTATCCGGGATCCAAAAATACTAAAGCCAATGTCCGGTCCCACATGCACTTTCCCATTACGCAGACTCAGACTGCAGGCGCAGGTTCAGGTGCAATTCACTGGCAAATACTCAATGCTCAATAGAAGTGAAACATTCTCAATAGACGTAAGATCATTTAATTTGTGTGTCATCATATGAAGGTGGTGCTGTCATCATCAAACAGGACACTAGGTACACAAATCTTCTAGTAGGAAAAATTATTTAGTGTCAGGTGTCCTGATCATTTTTCCTGCATGGAACTACCACTTGGGGGCGCTGCTGCTCAGGAAGTATAGAGAATACACAGACATGACGGGAATTCAGTCTCCTTTAATTGAATCTAAGTTCAATGAAGCGAAGAGTCGATTCCATCGGCTTACAAATGATTCATTGCCATTTTCTGTGGTCAAATCTTACATATTCTCATTAGACTGTACACCCTTCTGTTTGGTTCATTTTCTTTCTTTTCTTTAAAAAAAATTAATTCAATAAATAAATAAATAAATAAATAAAATACCATTTACATAAAATATGAAGTATCTTTTTGGGCTTATTTGTATGTTACATCACAGGAAACTCATTCTATCATCTTTTTAACAATATATTTTATTTTTCTTTAATTCCTTTAATTTCCTCTCTATATGTATATTTCTGTATCAGTTAGTCTAAATAAATACAGAGAAATGTTGAGGATGTGAACTTCTGCATGAACCACAAACACGTCTCGTTATACAGTGATTATTTATTGACTATTTTATAACAAGTCAAATCACTAGTAAGAGAGAAAGAAGAAAAGATATGATGTAAATCTGCATGAAGACAGAAACAAATCAAACAGAATTAGACAAAAAGTACATTTTGTAGAATGATTATTCATTACTTATTGATGTAGAGAGGATTTAAACTCTCTGTAGGTTTGTTCAGATTTTTAAAAGCTGGTCAATTCTGATCATGTGATTCTTCACCCACTTCAAGTCTGGATCTGCACACACACGAAGACCGTTCTGTAGAGTAAAGCTGTAGAGGAGAGAGAAGATTTACATCAGTGTGAAACTGTAATAAAATCAGAAAATCAGACACTCTGACACGCCTCAAACCTCCAAGATAATATAAAGTTAGATTCATATATAAGATTTATAAGTTAGATTCAGTACCAAGTTCAATTCTATTACACATAAACATAAAGAATTAATAGACATGAAACTATTAGCTTTTATTATTAATTAAAAATAAACAAGTTACTGAACACTTACATGACTCCCTGGTTTAGACACTCAGGATCTGTTACTTTATATGTTGTAATGAATCTTACAGCGATTCGTTGTGTCACAAACTTGGTACAGCACTGATCTGGTCCATCTACAGCTGTGTGAAAACATTTCTACATTTAGTTCTGTGATTAAATGTTCAATAAATAATAAATAATTCATTGCTCCTGATACTTTCTGATACTCTTCAGCTCCTGTCATCAAATGAGTCTCATCCAGTTTTATTTGCTGTTCTTTTTGTAAATTAGAGAATAATTACATAAATAATTTTCAATTACAAGTTTACAATTTTACAAGTTTATGAGAAAACAGACAAAAAGCTCCTTAACCTGCTTTAAATATGCAGAACTTATTTATTTTTCTAAAAACAGAAACATGTATGTTATTGTATTATATTACATTATGTATATAATGGTAGGGTACAATATATAATGGTAGAGTACAATGGTAGAGTACATAGAGTACGTATATAATGGTAGAGTACCATATAATGGTAGAGTACATGGTAGAGTGGATCAGTGCATCCAAGATGGCGGCGCGGCAGTAGCACGCAGCGGCCTCTCCGGATTCAATACGGTGCTATTTACATTTTCTAAGTTTTTATTTACGGTTTTTAGCCCGACCATTGCTTCTACATGGATGCCAGGCACAGCGGTGTTCATGTATACCACCATCAGGACCTAATAAAGTACAGAAATCGCGTAACAACCAACCTGCACGATGATGTACTGTATAGGCTACGTGACCTCGGCTTGCTGCGGAGACCAGGCCTCCAGTCCCCGGTACCGCCTGATACCAGAGACCAGGAGAGGGGACGCCGAAAGCGGTGCGCAAGGAAGCGGAAGCGCGGTAAGCGGGCGGGGGTCCGTGCTAGGCTAAAAACAAACCCTAGCCGGCCGGCTCTCCCGTCCATTCTACTAGCCAACGTTTGCTCCCTGGACAATAAACTGGACTACAACCGACTCGAACGCTCTACACGGAGAGAGATTAGAAACTGCTGCGTGTTTGTTTTCACGGAGACGTGGCTCAGCGACAGAGTTCCGGACGCCGCCATTCAACTGGACAGGCTAACTTCATTTAGAGCCGACAGAAATGCAGCTCTGTGCGGTAAGACTCGCGGTGGTGGTGTGTGTGTTTATATCAACACGGATTGGTGCAAGAACTCTGTGCTTGTTTCTAGTTACTGCTCATCGTCAGTGGAGTTTGTGACTGTTAGATGCAGACCATTTTATTTACCACGGGAATTCACTACTGTTTACATTGTCGGAGTTTACATTCCTCCTAGCGCTAATGCTAAAGAGGCGCTAAGTGAGCTATACGGAGCTATTAGCGACCTACAGAATGTTCACCCCGACGGACTTTTTATCATCGCCGGAGATTTCAACCATGCAAATCTCAAGTCAGTGCTCCCTAAATTCCATCAACATGTGGACTTTGCTACGAGAGGTGAAAACACGCTGGATCTTGTTTACACAAACATTCCCGGCGCATACCGTGCGGAGCCCCGCCCCCACCTCGGCTACTCAGACCACATCACTGTTATGCTAATTCCAGCATACAGACCACTCGTCAGACGCTCAAAACCGGTTATGAAGCAAGTGAAAACCTGGCCAGCAGGAGCCACCTCTGCTCTTCAGGACTGCTTTGAGTGCACTGACTGGAATATCTTCAGGGAGGCTGCAACCAACGGTGACTCTGTCAACTTGGAGGAGTACGCGTCATCAGTGACCAGTTACATCGGCAAGTGCATTGATGACGTGACCATCTCCAAGACCATTACTACACGCTCCAACCAGAAGCCGTGGATGACTGCTAATGTGCGTGCTCTGCTGAGGACTAGAGACCTAGCCTTCAGAACAGGGGACAGGGCGGCCCTAAGAACAGCAAGGGCCAAACTGTCCCGAGCCATCAGAGAGGCAAAGTGCGCACACGCCCAGACTATCCACAGCCACTTCCAGGACAGCGGAGACACCCGGCGCATGTGGCAGGGCATACAGGCGATCACAAACTACAAGACAGCTTCACCTGCTTGTGATAGCGACGCCTCCCTCCCAGACGCGTTGAACGATTTCTACGCTCGGTTCGAGGTACAGAACAACGTAACGCAGAGGAAGTCCATCCCTCCCCCCGACGACCAGGTACTCTGTCTATCCACGGCCGACGTGAGGAGATCTCTATGCAGAGTTAACCCACGGAAGGCTGCTGGACCAGACAACATTCCTGGCAGGGTGCTCAGAGAATGTGCAGAACAGCTAGCGGATGTCTTTACGGACATCTTCAACATTTCCCTGAGCAGCGCCGTTGTTCCTACGTGCCGCAAAACTACCACCATCGTTCCTGTCCCAAAGAAGTCTACAGTGTCCTGCCTCAATGACTATCGTCCCGTTGCACTCACACCCATAGTTATGAAGTGCTTCGAGAAGCTCGTCATGAGGCACATCAAGACGCAGCTACCACCCTCACTGGACCCCCTACAGTTCGCGTATCGTCCAAACCGCTCCACAGACGATGCCATTGCCACAGCTCTCCACTTAGCCCTCACCCACCTGGACAATAAAGACACTTATGTACGAATGCTGTTCATAGACTTTAGTTCAGCATTCAATACAATCATCCCTCAGCACCTGATTGGGAAGCTGAGCCTGCTGGGACTAAACACCTCCCTCTGCAACTGGATCCTGGACTTCCTGACTGGGAGACCTCAGTCAGTCCGGATCGGGAACAGCATCTCCAGCACCACCACACTGAACACTGGAGCTCCTCAAGGCTGCGTGCTCAGTCCACTGCTGTTCACTCTGCTGACTCACGACTGTGCAGCAACGCACAGATCGAATCATATTATCAAGTTCGCCGATGACACGACCGTGGTGGGTCTCATCAACAAGAGCGACGAGTCAGCATACAGGGAGGAGGTGCAACAACTAACTGCCTGGTGTAGAGCCAACAACCTTTCTCTGAATGTGGATAAAACTAAAGAGATGGTTGTGGACTTCAGGAGAGCACGGAGTGACTACTCTCCGCTGAACATCGACGGATCATCTGTGGAGATCGTCAAGAGCACCAAATTTCTTGGTGTTCATCTAGCGGAGAACCTCACCTGGTCACTCCACACCAGCGCCATCACCAGGAAAGCCCAGCAGCGTCTCTACTTCCTACGAAGGCTGAGGAAGGCACATCTCCCTCCCCCCATCCTGACCATGTTCTACAGAGGGACCATTGAGAGCATCCTGAGGAGCTGCATCACTGTCTGGTTCGGGAACTGCACCATCTCAGAATGCAAGACCCTGCAGCGGATTGTGAGGACAGCGGAGAAGATCATTGGGGTCTCTCTTCCCTCTATCACAGTCACTTACACCACACGCTGCATCCGCAAAGCCAACAGCATTGTGGATGACCCCACACACCCCTCACACACACTCTTCACCCTCCTGCCATCTGGAAAAAGGTACCGAAGCATTCGGGCCTTCACGACCAGACTGTGTAACAGTTTCTTCCCACAAGCCATCAGACTTCTCAACAACTGAAATGTACTGTACTGAGCACAACATACACACACATCATCTGTATGGACTGCATAGACCCTCACAAAACACACACACTGACACAACATACTGTTTACATGCTGCTTACAATCCAGCAAACTGTTTACATGCTGTTTTGCACACCTTGTCTGCTGTTTTTTGCACAAACTGTCCCAACATTTCAGCCGTTTTTGCACATACTGTACAATATCTCAGCCATTTCGCACATACTATATTAACACATACAGTATTAACACTGGTCGGTCGGCGCTGTTTCTGTGACTGTTTACTATTTATTGTCTTTTGTATACTGCATTTTTTGTACTTTTTGTATTGTCTTGTAACTTGTGTCTGCACTGTCATTGTCCTGCACTGTCTTGTCCTGCACTGTCTGGTCCTGCACTGTCTTTTGTCCTGCACTGTCTTGTCTGTCTTGTTTGTCTTGTCCTGCACTGTTTGCACCAGGTTGCACAGTTGCACTTTATGTGGCTAAGACTACTTACAAGTCTTTAGCCCTGTCTTTGTTTCTATGTAGCACCTTGATCCTGGAGAAATGTTGTCTCATTTCACTATGTACTGCAACAGCTATATATGGTTGAAATGACAATAAAAGCTTCTTGACTTGACTTGACTTGAGTAAATAAAGAAAAAAGTATTTAGAAAAATATTTAGAAATTAAATCATTTTATAGTTAAATAATGTATTCCACCTGCTCTATTACTGTAAATGATGTACAAAATAAATAATAATTTGTTATTAATGGACAGAGATTCACTCACCTTCAGTGTTGCTCAGACTGTTAAACAGACGCTGGTCAATTCTGTTCATGTGATTCTTCACCCACTTGATGCCGGTATCTGCACACACATGACGACCGTTCTGTAGAGTAAAGCTGTAGAGGAGAGAGAAGATTTACATCAGTGTGAAACTGTAATAAAATCAGAAAATCAGACACTCTGACACGCCTCAAACCTCCAAGATAATATAAAGTTAGATTCATATATAAGATTTATAAGTTAGATTCAGTACCAAGTTCAGTTCTATTACACACAAGAATTAATAGACATGAAAATATTAACTTTATTTATTCATTAAAAATAAACAAGGGACTGAACACTTACATGACTCCAGGTTTTGTACACTGAAGCTTTGTTACTTCATAATCTGTAATGACTCTTACAGAGATTGGTTGTGTCTGAAAGCTGAAACAGCACTGATCTGGTCCATTTCCCTCTGTGTGAAAACATTTCTACATTTAGTTCTGTGATTAAATGTTCAATAAGAAAATATTAGACACTTTTATATCTAGTATCAGATGCAGATTATTGTAGCTATTAAACTGTATTATGTCACAGTTGAGTTCTGGACTCTGATTGGTCAGAAGGTGTTGATTAATTCTCTATAACAGCAGCTCTGACTGTAGTGCAGGTTTATATTAATGTACTTATTTGTTTCTATAGTAACAGCTTGTTCACAGGGACTCGTATGGCAGACACAACGCATAAACAGATGTAAAAAACTGTGTGATCATTGATGTAGTGAAGTTTACACATGAAGTGAGAATAGAGGCTGGTGAGGAACGACTGTTCTGTAGAAGATATTTTACCCACATTAAATCGAACTAAAACCAGAGAGTATATATATGAAATGTTATTATTTAATAAATAAATAAACAAACAAACAAACAAACAAACAAATAAATAAATAAATAATATTCATCAACAGCATCATAGAAAAAAAAGTAAAATCTTAAAAAGATAAACTTTATCTTACTCTGGGCCTTTGTGAAGGACTTAAAGCAGGCGAGAACAAGCAGAACCAGCAGGAGAGAACGAGAGATCATGACTGATGATGATGATTATGATGAGGAACAGAATGGTATTGATGCAGATGTATCAGGTTTCAGATGGACATTTGGACATTGTTTCAAAGGACTAGAAAGCCACCACACGATGAGATCCAGTTCTTTTTATTTCTGAAATAGAGAAATATCATCAGTGCATACGTTTTTACTATTTATTTTAAATATCATGAGCTGTTACATAATTGTTGTGTTATGTGTATAGTTATATAATACTTTTACAGTATTCTGTGTGTCAGACTAGGGAGAAAGAACAAGAGGCCCTTTTTCCAGCTGTTAACATTATACATGCTAGAAGGATGGGAACGTTAGTGGGGTTTGTGTGCAGGTGGTCGATAAGAACTAAAAATGGAATGAGGCCTTGTTGAGGTGATAAATCAAAGGGATACTCAAAGTGTACGGGGTGCACACACACACACACACACACACACACACACACCTGGGGTACAAAAGGGAGAGCTGAAACACTAGAATTTGCCTGTTCACCCTGTAGACTTTGCACTGTGTGGCAGACGCCTTTTGCTGCAGCAAAATAATATTCTTTCTTTACTTCTTTGCTTTTCCCACCACCTCTGTGTTTTATACATCTAGATCCAAACTGCCACCACAGCACTTCTGAACAAATAGGTTTTGATTCAATTCAATTCAATTCAATTCAAGTTTATTTGTATAGCGCTTTTTACAATGGACATTGTCACAAAGCAGCTTTACAGAACATAAACATAGAACAAAAGATAAACATAAGGAGAAGTATAAAGAATTAGAATAATAAAAATTCTAGATATATACAGATCACAGTGTGTATGTATGTATGTATGTATGTGTGCGTGTATGTGTATTTATCCCCAATGAGCAAGTCTGAGCAAGTGCTCAGGCAACAGTGGCAAGGAAAAACTCCCTTAGATTGGTAAAGGAAGAAACCTTGAGAGGAACCAGACTCAAGGGGAACCCATCCTCATATGGGTGACACTAGATGGTGTGGTTACAAATATACAAGTATCACAGAGTCCAACTGGAGCCGGTAGATCTGTAGATGTCTCAGTGTTCTCACAGAGTCAGCCTTGTCTCAGTGGAGGTTTTGAGTCATGTTTTGATTGTGATTAGTGAGTCTATGTTACGGATGTTTTCCGGGAGTGAATTCCAGAGACGAGGAGCAGTGAGACTAAAGGCTCTAACACCCATGGTGGTTAAACAGGCAGGAAGTGTAATAAGGAGCCTAGATGAGGAAGAGCGGAGAGTACAAGAGGGAGTGTAGAACTGTATGAGATCTGAGAGGTCTGGTGGAGTAAGACTGTAAACAGCTTTAAAGGTGATGAGATGAATCTTAAAATCAATACAGTGTTTAATAAAGAGCCAGTGGAGTTGTTGAAAGGAGGGAGTAATGTGATGCGTGATGGGAGTTTGGGTTATTATACGGGCAGCAGAGTTCTGAATAAGTTAAAGTTTGTGAAGAAGCTTTTGTGGCAATCCAGATGAAAGTGAATTACAGTACAGTAATTAATGTGGGAGGTGAAAAGTGAATGTGTAAGAATGGCAGCAGTTTGTGGGGTGAGGTGTGGGCGGAGACGAGCAATGCTACGGACATGGAGGTAACATGATCTGGGAACGCTGTTAATATGTGACTCAAAGGACAGATTACTATAAAAAGATGAGCCCCAAGTTTCTATCCTGGGCAGAGGGAGAAACTGAGGAACCATCAATGTAAAGTGAAAGATTGTTGGACTTGAACAAGGTAGATTTTGAAGCTATTAGATGTGACCTAATGGGAGAAGATAGATTAAGAATAGAAGAGACCCAGGACAGAACCTTGGTGGTCACCACTACTGACAGGGAATGGCTGGTAGGAGCCAAGTGTGAGAAATTGTGTCAAAGGCTGCACTCAAACATAAGACGAAAAGGATTGTTAAGGGTCAAGCATCAGCAGCTGTCAGTTACTAGTTATTAGTGACCTTCATTTAAGCAGTTCAGTATGGAAATCAGACTGAAAAGCTTCATTCAGATTATTGTCACTAAGGTGAGGTGGGCACTCTATGTTTCGAGACTTAAGAACTTTTGTACATCGCTCTGGATAAAGCCGTCTGCAAAATGCTGCAAATGAAAATGCAACTGCTTGTTCCAGAATTTAGACAATGAAATGGAGATTTGATATTGGATTTAGTTTTTAGGACAAGATTTTAGATTTCAGATTCAGTGGGAAGCTTAAAGTAAGAGAGAACATTGAGAGGAGAATCAACAGGCACACTGTGGATGTGGCTATAAAAGATATTAGATGGAGAAGTGCTGCTGATGATTATTATATATTTTATCATTGAAGAAAGTCATTAAAGCTTTACATTGAGCAGTGCAATACAGGTGGAAATGTATCTGAGGGTTTTAGCATATTGTTAACTGTAGAAAATAAGTTACTACAATTAGTTTATTGTACTAAACAGATCTAGCTGTAGTCAGATTGATTTTTTTTTTACATTTTTGAAGGACATGGTATGATGCAGAGATTGAGATAATGGTACATTAACAGTAAAGGAAACTAATATATAATACAATAAATGTCAATCACATTTATGTGTATCTCTATTTCCATGTTATAAATCAAACGAAATGAAACACAACAAATATCTTTTCAGCTCTATTTCATATCTACATCATGAAATCTCCAGTCTTTTATCTCCCTCCCCTTTCTAAACATGGACTCTTCCAGTCTTACCCCCGCCTTTCGGTGACAGATGGACTATTCCATAAGGTTCCACCTGAGTTAGAGGTAAACAGGTAAAGAGCGCGCGCGCACGGTAACAGGGTTCCCACTCTTTTTCAGAGATCATTTTCCAGGACTTTTCCAGGACATTTCAAATTTAGCAAAAAAAGACAAGGCTCACAGATACACGGCCTAGAGTAACATGTCCTTCTCTCCAGAAGTCTTAAACAACATACACTTTATGGCTATTACTTAACTATACTTTTAAAGACAATTTGTCATGTGAATGAAATTTCAACATTTATAAAATAAAAAGACCGCATATATTAATACCCTTTCCTTTCTCAGGCCAATGCCGTCAAGCATGCTTTAGTTTGCTGTGCATTCCCCTTGCACATGAAATTCAGATTAACAAGGTTAACATAACCTGCTTACCCGTCACCATTTGCTGAAAACATTCAAGCACTTAAACCATTCCTAGCACCTGAAACCGCCAACACAAGACAGCGTCATCCAGCGAGATTAAACAGCATAACAAAAACTCAGCGTCCCCGAACAGAGCGCTTTCTTTTACTAACGTTAATTGTTTTGACCAGTTGTAAACTGTTCTTTAAATGATCAAGAACATTTAAAAATAATAATTTTCCAGGACAACAAGATTTTTTCCAGGACAATTTATGTTTTCTCTCATTTTCCATGTGTTTTCCAGGACTGGAACATTAGTCATTAATTTTCCAGGATTTCCAGGTTTTCCAGGACGCGTGGGAACCCTGGGTAACAGGAAGGTGGGTCGGATCAGTATGTTGTAAATAGTTTGTACAGGAAAGTGAGCTAGTTTCATTGTTTGTGCTCGTATCACACTGTAAGTATATATTATTTCTGACTGTCTAACGTCAACTTCTGCAGAATGATTTTCACTGATATTTATATTTAATGTTGTTCATGTATATTAAACTCATCTCAAGTCATGCAGTACGCATGCGCACTAGAGTTGTTTACCCTGTCAGCAGGATGTGCGCAGAAACCAAGATCATGTGATCGGTTCATGAACAGCTTTAACGTCCATATTCCAGTTTACACAAGTAGTTTAGACAGTTTGTGATGTTACATCTATCTCAACTGATCAGTATTTTGTTTGTATAATAAAAAAGTATTAATGAAGTAATGACTCTCTCTCTCTCTCTCTCAGTCTGTAATAACATTGTCTTGTGTTTTCTCTGTATGTATATCTGTATTGTATATTTATAGGACCACATTTCTATACAAAACCAATAAATGAAGTGATGTAGATTTGAAACAGTTTCACTTTGAGACATCATTGTTCTGACCAGACAAACTGTAGCCTTCAGCCAGACACTAAACATCAGCAGACAACACAGTCGAACACTACAATCAGCTTATTTCATGTAACCAGTAATAAAATATCATTGTAAAGCACAGGAATAAACTTACCCAAGTTACTCGAAGGGAGAGCCACAGTACATCCACAGGGTCATTAACCCTCAGTGTGTACAGTACTCACAGTCTGAGACTGAAACATAATCCATGAACCCTGAACACAGGAAGTGCTGCAACAATGGTGCTCCCACTCGACAAAATACCCCAAGATGGGTTCCAGAACTTTAATAATGTACTCTCATAAACCAAGAACAATAAGTGGAGCTAAAACTCTTCTTATACAACGACATGTAAACAAAAAAATAAAACATTGGAAAGGGCATAATTCAAGAAGATAAAACAGGAAAACAAAGAAAATAAATCCCACCAGCTACAGAGATTCCATCTCGTTCCTCTGTTTAAGATGTTTAGAAGATTGAGAGAGTGTAGTTTGGGTGTCTAGGTGATGAAAAACCTCTCAATCACAAGAAACCCAGCTGTAGTTTTCACCTAAAATGAGGGAGAATCTGATTGTTTAAAACACTGTAACCAAACATATCTCACTCTACTGGTATTAATAGTGTAAAATAAAATGAAGATAATTAAGTGTCTCTTTATTAAAATATTAATCTTGTAAAGATTTGTTGTTGTGTAGATCTTTGTCGGTACTCATTAATACATTGTTTTTGTTCATATGTATAAGCACAAAGTCAAATGTAGGTAGATATGAAGCTGATAGATGCACTGGAAGTATAAATAAATAACAAAAACAAAAGTGTCTTTGGTGAAGTAATTGGACTTCTGATCAGAATGTCATGAGTTCAAATCCCAGCACCACCTTGCTGCAACTGCTGGACCCTAGAGCGAGGTCAGTAACTCTAACCCTCTTAACTGTTCAGATGTATAAATGAGATTAATGTCAGTTGGTGTGGATAAGGGCATCTGCTAAATATTGTAAATGTACTCCACTACTTACACTACACCACTATAGGTATTCCAATTATTACATCCTGCCACCATTGTAGAAAATACCATAAACTAAAACTATAGTACGGTGGCTGAGAAGTGCAAAACAAAATAACAAATCCGGAAACAAAATAACAAATTAGAAAACACAATGACATTTCAGAAAAACCAAAAAAGGTAGGTATAGTGTGCGAATAGAAGTCTTACTACTAATTGGACATTACATCTGTCACCCGTATACTAGCACTATACCACCACAGACACTAATATACTTGGAGTGGGATCCATTAGCAGAATTATTTAAAGACAAAATCAGCAAAAACACAGAAAATCACAGTCAGAAACACAATGAAAACAAACAATACTTTGTGCTGAAGCTAATGGTCGTGTGGTTTAAAAACCCTAAATCCCAGAAGTGTCCTTTGACACAGAAGTGACTAAAACTCGGGCAATGGCTCCCTTCAGTGGAGGAGGAGACAAAGTTTTCCAGAACCACAGCGTCAGCGGTCATGGATCATTTTTACTGCATGGAACCACCACTTGAGGGCGCTGCTGCTCAGGAAGTATAGAGAGTACACACATGATGGGAATTCTGTGTCTTTTAATCGAATCAGTTCATTTCTTCTCATGAAGCTCACAAATACAGTAAGTGTCGATTCTTTTATTTTCTCTCAAACGGACAGTTTGTGATATAATGACCAGTTATTGTTGTGTGTGAACTGTGGCCCAAACTGTTTATTAAATCTTACACATTATCATTAGACTCTACACCCTTCTGTTTGTTCCTTTTCTCTCTTTCTCTTTCATAAAAAAACAATCACATGCCATTAATATAAATTAGAAATAAAATGTAAAGTTTCTTCTTTGGCTTATTTGTATGTTGCACAGAAAAACACCACAGGAAACTCATTCTATCATCAATTTTATATACATTGTGTTTTTAGTTTTCTTTAATTCCTAGAATCATTTTTTTTCTATTTATATGTGTATTTCTGTATCAGTTAGTCTAAATAAATACACAGGAATGTTGATGATGTGAACTTCTACATGAACCACAAACAGGTCTCATAATTCAGTGATTATTTTTTTTTTATATTTGTTTAAGAAAAAAGAAATTAATTTATTTTTGATTTATAATTTATAATTAGAATTTATTTTGTGACAATTCAAATCACTATAAGAGAGAAATAATAAAATATGTGATACAAATCTGAATGAAGACACAAACATATCAAACAGAATTTTCCAGCAGAACAGAAAGTTATACATGGGAGAAAAAGAGTCCAGACGTGACCTTGACCACAAAGTGACCTTGACCCCAAGTGACCTTGACCTGTAAGTGCATTAATATTCGGCTGAGGGATCCCTCTGGCAGCTTTTGTGGGAGTTGCAGGTCAGGAAGTTAGTCCAGGGGTGAAGCTCCTGTGCAACCTTAACTAAAGCATTTCTCAAAAGGATCTATATGGGTGAGTGTTGTGTGATCCATCCCTCGTTAAAATTCTCTATACGTTTATTCAATTCAATTACATTTATTTGTATAGCGGTTTTAAGAATGCACATTGCCTCAAAGAAGCTTTACAGAAGCATAGAAACAGAAGAAAAACATTTTAAAGTTTAAAATGAAGTTACTATATATCTCTAACATCTATCCCTATCACTAATGAGCAAGCCAGAGGTGACGGTGGCAAGGAAAATCTCCCTGATATGATATGAGGATGAAACCTTGGATGAATAAATAGATGGAATGATGGATGGATGATTGGATGGATGGATGGATGGATGGATGGATGGATGGATGGATGGATGGACGGAATAATGGATGGAAATAGTGGTCGGAAATAGAGGAAACAGTCAAACTGATATTTTTTGAACAGAAGAGTAAAGAACAAAGAAATCACATGGTAATGAAGAAAAACTGGATGGATGGATGGATGGATGGATGGATGGATGGACAGTCATGCGGAGAGATGGATGAATGAACAGATGGATTGATGAATGGGTGATTGGATGGTTAGATATTTGGATGGATGGATGGATGGATGGAGTTAGTGCGTCAGAAGAAAAAAGACAGAAACAGACAAACCAATATTTTTTGAAAATAAAAGGTGAGTAAGAACATGAAGCTGGATGGATGGATGGATGGATGGATGGATGGATGGATGATGCAGCTGGTGCCAATGTAAGACAATATAATATTTGCTGCTGTAACTGTGATAGTCAAAGTCACAATGGTTAAATGGTTAGGATTAAATGTTCACTAAGTGTTTTTTTTATCTCAAAAATAATACAAAAATATGTAATAAATTAACATACTTAAAGCAGAATAGGTTTCAGTTTATTTTTACACACATAATGTCATTTAACTGTGTTTTTATATATGAGCAAAAAGTGTTTTGAAATTCATTTAGATTTAAATCAAAGATGTATCTTTATTAATATTAAAAGGACATTTAACCTGTATAGTGACATATATACATATATAAACCTGCTGTATAAAACTGACAATATCCTGCTTTGACTATTGTTTTACTAACAGAAAAAGAAATGCAAATAATTTAACGCTATCTCTATTTTGAGAATATTTTGTTCTCAGTCTGACTTTTTTAATCTGTTGCTTTAACAAAGTCCACAATGTGATTCAGAACCACAGCATCAAGAGTCATGATCATTATTAATGTATAGAACCAACACTTGAGGAAGCTGCTGCCCAGGAAGTGTAGAGAGTACACACACACACACACACACACACACACACACACACACACACGGTCGGAATTCCATCTCTTTTCATTGAGTCAGCACACTTGAATCATGAAACTCATCTTTCGGCTCCAAAATGATTCATATGTACTGACTATAAACAAATAAAGTCTTTTTAGCACTTATTTGTAGAGAAACAGTAAATGTTTGTTTGTACTACTAGGCAACCAGTTATAATTTATTTTACATTTTAAATATGTTTGCACGCACGCGGGGGTGGGGGGGTGACAATCAACCTACCATGCATGTCTTTGGACCGGGGGAGGAAACCCCCGAGGCACGGGGAGAACATGCAAACTACACACACACAAGGCGGAGGCGGGAATCGAACCCCAACCCTGGAGGTGTGAGGCGAACGTGCTAACCACTAAGCCACCGTGCCCCCCTAAGTGAAAACACCAGTGAGGTATTTATGAATGCTATATCAATGTTGCCAAACATATCGGCAGACTCTGTTGATGTTCTCCTTGAAAATTTTTACTTAAAAGTTAAAGGTCAGGATGATCACTGGCAGACGTAAAGCACCTTGGAGAAACACAACAGCTGTACAGAGCATGAAAAGAACATGCAGAAAAGCTGAACGTATGTGGCAGAAAACAAAACTTGAAGTACATTATAGCATCTATAAGGACAGTCTTTGTGCTTTCAATGTAGAACTAGGCACAGCTAGACAGATCTTCTTCTCAAACATTATAAACAACAACATAAACAACACTCGCACTCTTTTTGCTACTGTAGAGAGACTAACAAACCCCCCAAATCAAGTTCCTAGTGAACTGCTCTCTGACAACAAATGCAATGAGTTTGCAAACTTTTTCTCTGAGAAAATCAGTAATATCAGAATGGCAATAAATACGGCCTCATATTGTAATGTGGTCAGTCAGACCTCCTTACAACAACCTCAGAAATTTGTCATTTTCTCAGAATTTGACATAATTGATATAAAAACCTTGGAAGAAACAGTACAACATCTTAAAGCATCAACGTGCAGCCTTGACACCCTCCCCACTTCCTTTCTCAAAAAGGTACTTAACTGTTTAGAAACTGACCTCTTAAAAATAGTAA
Organism: Tachysurus vachellii; assembly: GCF_030014155.1. Taxonomy (NCBI): domain Eukaryota; kingdom Metazoa; phylum Chordata; class Actinopteri; order Siluriformes; family Bagridae; genus Tachysurus; species Tachysurus vachellii. Next base: position 29,192,163 of record NC_083466.1, read on the forward strand.
ATACCTCTCTGCTCACAAGCACTTTTCCAGAGTCCCTAAAAACGGCAGTTGTTAAGCCTCTCCTAAAAAAGAGTAACCTAGACAAAACCATACTTAGCAACTACAGACCAATCTCAAATCTTCCTTTTATAGGCAAGATCATTGAAAAGGTTGTTTTGATTTCAACTCAAAAGGCTATCTGGACAATTTTCAATCTGGTTTCCGCCAGCATCACAGCACAGAGACAGTGCTCATAAAGATAATAAATGATATTCGCTTAAACTCTGATTCAGGTAAAATATCAGTGCTGGTGCTACTAGATCTTAGTGCTGCCTTTGACACGGTAGATCACACCATACTCTTACATAGACTGGAAAACTGGGTAGGGCTTTCAGGGATGGTCCTCAAATGGTTTAAATCATACCTAAAAGGGAGAGGTTACTATGTGAACATAGGTAACCATAAATCTGAGTGGACATCCATGACATGTGGAGTCCCACAGGGCTCAATTCTTGCACCGCTTCTCTTTAATTTGTATATGCTCCCAATTGGTCAAATAATGAAAAAGAACCAAATTGCTTACCACAGCTATGCAGATGACACCCAGATATACTTAGCCCTGTCCCCTAATGACTACAGCCCCATTGACTTTCTATGTAAGTGCATTGATGAAATTAACAGTTGGATCCGTCAAAACTTCCTCCAGTTAAACAACGTCGTCTGCAAATTGGTGACCGGGTTAGAGTGAACGCTGGCGCGTCTTGGCTGCTGCTGCTCTCCCCGATAACAATAATTATTAACATCATATACACTGCGTAGACTACAATGAGTATCTATTGTCTATGGCTTGTACTTGCCTGGACTGTACTACCTCTTGAAACAGTCCGCAGTACTGTTTCAATACTCAATGCTGAACTTTTGAGTTTCCGTCCGTGTTTGTATGATTCAACACCTCCTGCACTGCTTGCTCATCCGGACATCTTATATCTGCCAAGATGGAAATACATTCATCGTGGCTCTCGGCGGAACTTCTGGTATAATAAATCCAGTGAAATAAAGTCGCTATGGTCAGCTGTTCGACGCCCACCAAGGAACGCCGGTCGCCGCGCCGGTCAGCGTGTGCTGGCAAACCCGGCTAACTCGGCTAACTGCAGACCAAGCAACAACAACACTGTCAGTTTCAGTCTTCTTAACATCTGCTCACTTACGAGTAAGGGGCATCTTGTGCAGGATCTCCTTGCAAATCGCAAGATTGATTTTCTCTTTTTAACCGTAACATGGCAGCAACAAAATGACTTTATTGCACTCAATGACGCCATTCCGCCAGGGTTTGTTTACATCTCTCAACCACGTGACTCTGGTCGAGGAGGCGGTCTGGCCATAATCTACCGTGAGAAGTGGAGACTGATGTCTTTGAATGTTTCTGCCTCCCACTCATTTGAGGCTGCTGTTTGTCAGCTCTCTGGATCTACTCCAACTATTATCAGTACTGTATATCGACCACCAAAGTTCAACAAGGATTTTATCCCTGACTTTGCTGCTTTTGTGAATCAAATAACTACACTCTCACCAAATATAATTCTTGTGGGGGATTTCAATATTCACATGGATGATGTTCACAACAATCTTACTAAAGAATTTACATCTTGTCTGGATAGCTTCGGACTGCAGCAGCATGTGAATTTTCCCACGCATTCTAAAGGACATACTTTGGATTTAATCTGTTGTTCAGGTGTCTCTCCAGACAACCTTAATGCAGACTTTTTTCCATGTACTGATCATCTGTTACTGTCTTTTAATGTTAATCTTCCAATTTTCAAATCGAAATCTGTACGCATGATATCATTTCGAAAAATCAAGGACATTAATTTGGACAGCTTGTCTTTAAGCATTGCAAGTCTTCCTAAGGCTGACAGCTGTTCCACTCCAGATAACTTGGTCTCTCATTATAATAATAGTCTCCATAATTTGCTTAATATTTTTGCCCCACTTAAGACTAGGACTGTTTCATTTGCTGTTACTGTACCCTATTTCACTCCTTTTCTCAGGCAATTAAAAGCAAAAGGACGACGGCTTGAGAGACTTTTTAGAAGAACTGGCCTTACTGTGCACAAGGAAATGTATTCAGAACATATGTCTTACTATAAAGAAACTATTGCCAAAGCTAAATCTACATACTATTCTGGCTTAATTGGTTCTAATGAAGGGAATTCAAGGGTTCTTTTTTCTTTATTGAAAAATTTTACAACACCCCCCGATTCACTTCCCTCTCATTTGTATTCATCTGATTTTTTCAAAATACTTTAGCTTCATTCTTTACTTCAAAAATTGAAGACATTCATCATCAACTTATGCCCACTCCTGTTTCTACTCCATGTGTCTCAGTTTTAACTGTTCCTACACAACTGTTCTCTGAGTTTATTCTACCCTCAATTGATGACATCTTAAAACTTATTCATCAATCTAAATCTTCAACTTGTGTTCTTGATCCTATACCAACTGTCCTTGTTAAGGCTACTGCTTCCTCTCTGTCCCCTTTTATCATGGGTATTATTTATTCTTCCCTTACCACTGGAGTTGTTCCTTCTATTTTCAAAACAGCTGCTGTAACTCCAATTCTAAAGAAACCAGGATTGGATACCAACAACCTTAATAATTTTCATCCTATTTCTAATCTTCCTTTTATTTCTAAAATTTTGGAAAAAGTTGTTGCTGCTCAACTTCATATCCGTTTGTCTGGCAATAATCTATATGAACAATTTCAATCTGGTTTTCGCCCATTTCATAGCACTGAAACGGCTCTATTGAAAATTACAAATGATTTGCTTATAGCAGCTGATTCTGGCTTACTATCCATCCTCCTACTCCTTGATCTGAGTGCAGCTTTTGATACAATTTCCCACAATATTCTTTTAGACAGGCTTTCCACTATTGGCATCACCAACACACCTCTGAAATGGTTTCATTCATATCTCTCTGATCGCACACAGTTCGTTCAACTAAAATCATTCACCTCTTCGACAGTTTCCGTTACCTCTGGTGTACCCCAGGGCTCTGTCCTGGGCCCTTTGCTATTTATTACTTACCTTTTACCCCTTGGACATATTTTTCATAAGCATCAGGTCAAGTTTCATTGCTATGCCGATGACATCCAGCTCTACCTTTCCACAAAACCACATTCCAAACTCCCTCCATCTGCTCTTACTGATTGTCTCATTGACATAAAATCATGGTTTTCAGCAAATTTTCTTAAACTAAATAGTAATAAAACAGAATTTCTCATTATAGGCACAAAATTTGTGCTTAACAAATTCTCAAATTTTCTTATTTCCATTGATGAATCTCTCATAGCTCCCTCATCTCAGGTTAAGAGTCTTGGTGTCATCTTTGATAGTACCCTTTCTTTCACCTCTCATGTAAATAATGTTACTCGGGCTGCATACTTTCACCTTCGAAATATCAATAGGCTTCGCTCCTTTCTCACGACCCAATCAACCACCACTCTTGTTCACAGTCTAGTAACCTCCCGGCTTGACTACTGTAATTCCCCTCTTATTGGGCTTCCTCACAAAACCCTTCATAAGCTGCAACTTGTTCAAAATTCTTCTGCCCGCATTATCACTCGTACTTCCTCTATCCATCATATTACACCTGTTCTGGAACAGCTTCACTGGCTTCCCATAATTTTTCGTATTAAGTATAAAATTCTTCTTCTAACATTTAAAGCTATCCACAATCTTGCACCTTCATATCTTCTTGATCTTCTTCATACTCCAACATTAACTCGCACTCTTAGATCTTCTTCTTCCACTCATTTCATTGTTCCCTCTGTCCGTCTTGTAACTATGGGGAATAGAGCTTTCAGTTACTCTGCACCTCAGCTCTGGAACTCACCATCTGAACTCCATAATATTGTTTCTCTTTCATTATTTAAATCTCAGCTTAAAACTCATCTGTTTAGTTTAGCTTATTCTACACCATAATTTGTACTGCTGGTCTAATTTGTATCGCAATGTAGCTATTCGATTTTGATTGTCTTTGTTGTTTTTTGTACGGTGACCTTGAGTGTTCAGAAAGGCGCCTTTAAATAAAATGTATTATTATTATTATTAAAGACAAAACCGAAGTCATTGTATTCGGAAATAAAGATGAAACTCTCAAGGTTAACACACACCTTGACTCTAGGGGTCTAAAGACACAAAATAAAGTCAGAAATCTTGGTGTAATTTTAGAGTCTGACCTTAATTTCAGTAGTCATGTGAAAGCGATAAGCAAATCAGCTTACTACCATCTCAGAAATATAGCCAGAATTAGATGTTTTGTCTCAAGACAGGACTTAGAGAAACTTGTTCATGCTTTCATCACCAGCAGGGTGGATTATTGCAATGGACTCCTTACTGGGATCCCCAAAAAGACCATTAGACAGCTATAGCTCATACAGAACGGTGCTGCCAGAATTCTGACCAGAACCAAAAAATCTGAGCACATCACTCCAGTCCTCAGGTCCTTACACTGGCTTCCAGTTACATTTAGAATAGATTTTAAAGTATTGTTACTCGTTTATAAATCACTTCATGGCTTAGGACCGAAATACATTACAGAAATGCTAACTGAATATAAACCAAGCAGATCATTAGGATCAGGTCAGTTAGAGATACCAAGGGTTCACTTTTTTTTTCAAGACATATTTTATCGTATGTCTCTTATTTTTACATATATTTTTTTTCTCTCTTATAAACTGTTTTCTAATTTCTATGTAAAGCACTTTGAATGACCTCTGTGTATGAAATTTGCTGTACAAATAAACTTGCCTTGCCTTGCCTTACAATACAATACAATACAGTACAATACAATACAGTAGAATACAATACAGTAGAATACAATACAATACAGTACAATACAATACAATACAGTAGAATACAATACAGTAGAATACAATACAATACAGTACAATACAATACAACAGTGTTATCAGTGCAATACAACAGAATACAATACAGTACAATACAATACAATACAATACAATACAATTCAATACAACAGTGTTTACAGTGCAGCAGTGACCAGTACACAGGTCTGGTCAATGTTCAGCACAATGTTAAAAATTGTATGGATGTAAACAAACAGTTTACAGTTAGCAGCAGATTGTAGCAGCATAAAAAGTACAGTGCAAAACATGCAATGGAAGTGTATATACATTAAGGTGGATTACAGTCTACAATACTGGCTATATTTTAATCTACATTACATTTAAAAATTCTAAAGCTTGGCTTTAAATCCAAGAGTATACCAACCCTCACCTAACGGCCTGTAAAGGCTGTAATTTAACCTGTTTACTAAATTTAACTCTTGTGGATTTAATTAGTCTAAATCATTTAATAGTCCTTACATCACTACTCAAGAAGGTCTTTGAGAGCCTTATGAATACATCCATCTGTTCCTCCACCCCTGACACCACAACTCACTCCTGTTTACTTCAATAAGTCTAAAAATGATGGCATCTCTCATGTCCTTTACAACTCCCTAAGGACATGGGATAGTACCCTCACCCTCACCCTCACCCTCACTGATAGTAACAAGTGTAACTTTGTGACGCTGTTGTTTAGAGAGAACGGCTCAGCCTTTAAAACCACAATCCGCACACATGTTTTTGGCCTCCATGTGTATGAACCTCAGACATGAGTCAACAGTGTGTGAATGAATGCTGGCTAATAGTCTGGAATTTATTAAAATATGCCAAGCCAAATATTTGTTTAGAGGGACTTTCCCATGTTTTTTTTTCTTTCAAATGCAACATAACATTACAGTTTGCTCATTTGTTTATTTATTTGATGCTTATTTTATATCATTAGTAAAAATTATGTAATCACTACATACACACGGTTGAGCTTTAAAAGGTAACTGATGTCACCATCATTTTTGTTGTTAACACAGACATTTATGAGAATGAAGAAATTAAAGGGACATTATGTAACTGGATCTTAAATTAGACACTGTAATGTTTCACAGTAACAGCGTGAATACTAACACAATCACAACTGTTACATAAGAGCAGAACAGTGCTCCATCACTCCTGTTCAGTTCCACAGAATAAAGCATCAATGTTGTGGAATATTGTAGCCAGGAGAACTATAGTAACACACTTTATATTTATTTATCTACTCATTCTGTACTGTTTCTGTTTATTGTCTTTTGTGTGATGTCTTATAATTTTTTGTTTGCACCTACTTTTTTCCTGCACTGTCTTGTCTGTCTTGTCTGTCTTGTCCTGCACTGTTTGCACCAGGTTGCACAGACACACTTTATGTGGCTAGGACTAACTTATTAAGTCCTTAGCTCTGTCTTTGTTTTATGTAGCACCATGATCCTGGAGAAAAGTTGTCTCATTTCACTGTGTACTTCAACAGCTATATATGGTTGTAATGACAATAAAAGCTTCTTAACTTGAATTGACTTGACCTGACCTGACTTGACTTGGAACATGTTAGAACACTAAATGAATAACCTTAATCAATTATTAGCACTGGAGTGGCAGCAGGACATCAAGGACCATCACTGAACAAAGTATATATTCAATTCAATTCAAGTTTATTTGCATAGAGCTTTTTACAATTGACATTGTCTCAAAGCAGCTTTACAGAACATAAACATAGAACAAAAGGTTAATACTTCCGTTCTTTTCTTTCATCATAGCCTTAAACAAATAATGCAAGCAGGTTCTCATGGGCCTCAAGACTTTAATCCATGGTGGTAAACAATGTAGATGAGTTAATGGGATAGTATTAAAGGGAGCAGACTTCATCGGGCAGGTTAGTGAGGGGAACAGAAGTGACAAGGAGGTGAAGGTAGGTTTTCTTTCAGGAAAGAAACGTAGAAGGGCAGATGGTGGTTTAATTTGCTAAGCAGATGGAAATGGCAGTAGGTAACACTTATTTCCAGAAGAGAGAGGAACATGGAGTTACATATAAGAGTGGAGGTAGGTGTACACAGGTAGAGTGTGCAGAGAAGATGGAAGGAGTATTTTGAGGAGCTGATGAATGAGGAAAATTAGAGGAAAAGAAGGGGGGAGAGGTGAATATTGTAGAGCATGAATTTGCAAATATTAGAAAGGATGAGGTGAGGAAGGCTCTGAAGTGATTCAAGAGTGGAAGGGCTGTTGCTCCAGATAATAAACTTGTAGAGGTGTGGAAGTTTCTAGGAGAAACAACAGTGGAGTTTTTTATCTAGATTGTTTAACAAGATTTTAGAGAGTGAGAAAATGCCTGTGGAATGGAGGAGAAGTGTTCTAGTGCTGATCTTTAAGAACAAGGGTGATGTGCAGAGTTTTAGCAACTACAGAGGTATAAAGTTGATGAGCCACACAATGAAGCTACGGGAAAGAGTAGAGGAAGCTAGACTAAAAAAAGGACATGGCATGGACTAGATATTCTTGGGACCCATTGATCTCTAGGTGATGGTGGGGTGGTCGTGGTGCTGTCTCTGATGGTGAGCAGGTTTGAGGAGGGAGGCATGGAAATATGGTATGAGGCAGGTAGGCAGAGATGGTATGTAATTGGATTGATTTGGCATAATACTTTAATCAACCCTACATGATTTAGAGGGCAGTCTGATGCAGAGGTTTCTTGTGGGAAGTTAAACCAGCTGCCCTAGCCTGTACTGTGGGTGGGGGCATCATCAATGTTAAGCTGATGTGGATTCCCAAACTCTTACATAATGCCTTCCAGACCCTGGACATAAACTGGACCTGCATATCAGGTACAATATCATCAGGGATCCCAAAATTGTGAGAGACATGGTCGAACAATGCTTTGGCTGTTTACATCACCATCACCCTTAAGGGGAAGCAGCTTACAGATAATGCAGTGGTGTGTCCAAGCGAGCTAGGGAGGTTGGTTACAAAATCCACTGCTATGGGCTGCCACATATTCCCTAAAATCAGCCACCAACAAAGGCCACCGGAAGGTATTTTAGAGGAGCTTTGTGGTTCTGTGGATTCCTGTGTTTCCTGAGCTTGGGAAAGTGTGCAACCACTGCATGGTTCTTTTCCAGAGTTTGGTGCATACATAAGGTTGTGTTGGTGGGCACTTGATGGTTGAGGTTCATTTAGATAAGGCTTTGGATGTTCTTCATAATTTTCAATGTATGGAGGCTATGACCAATGAGGCAGGCAGAATGGGTTTATAGATCCATGTTTCTTGATCATGATGTTAGGAGAAGGAATCCGTTTTGCAATTGTATGTTCCAGGTCTATATTTAATAGTAAATTTTAAACACCTAAAGAATAACATCCATTGTGCTTGCCATGGATTCAGGCATTTATGTGGAATGGTCTGTTATGAGGCAGTGTAGAGACGTATTCCTTGCTGAAAACCTCCCTTAATTCATACTCCCGTGGGACCTGGGATGTGTGGATGGGTTTTGGGCTCTCCATGGACATGGTGCAACAGCGGGAACCTGAGTTATTTCTTGTTTTAAAGCAGTGGTTGAGGCAGTGGGTAGACCAACACCCTTCAGGTGCAATGAGATCTGTGGATCATGGCCATGGATCCAGGGGTACCCAAGCATGATGAGGTTAGCTGGTAAAGATGTCACAAACACTACCAGCTCTTCCACATGAAAAAGTCCACTCTGGAGTGTAATGGGTGTAACTGCACTGGAGTGAAACCTTTTTTAACAGGTGGGTGGGTGGGGGATTCTAGTGTAGCTCAAAACAGACAAGGGGATAGAAATCGCAAATTGGTTGGTTTTAATTGAAGGAACAACTTTATAAATTAAAGTGTAATAAAAATAAATAAATAAAATTAAATAAATATACCTACTTACATTTAAACAGGTGTACATTTCAATGGGATATCATTAGTATTATAAACTAGGTACAAAAAAATAAGTCATATTCTGGCTACTGTTAAAAAAAGGAACCATTTATTAATTTGTTTACAAATTTTTACAGATTATAAAATAAAAACATTGTTTATGAGTTGTGCACTTTTTCAGCAAAAAAAAAAAAATCTCCTGTTATAATTTGTCATTTACGATAATGAGAGAAATCGCAAATGCAGATTGAGCTCAGGCATTGAACCACTTCAAAAACATGCATTAACAAATCAAAACGTTTTGATTGGACACTGCATTCTCAACAAAACTGTGTGATTGGTTTTAAAGTTACCGATTCTAATGTGACATCCACAGATCTACTCCAAAATACCACGCTTTTCATTAATTTCATATGACACTATATCATTAATATATTTGGCTTAATTGTGCATTGACAATTTTTCCGGGAATCCCCATTGATTTTCAACCCCAGTGCTAACCAACATTAGCAATGTCATGCATTGATGCAACACAACAGTAAAACATACACATAAACATAAACACATAAACATACAACATAAACTAAAGATATAAGATTTAAAGACATAAACAACTAAAATATGATATCAGACATGATCAGAAATGCTATACAAACATTATGTATCACTATCAGAAATGCTGTACTAACACTACACCATCACATATATCAGATCTTATTAATATTAACAGGTATTTTAGCCCATATATATATATATATATATATATATATATATATATATATATATATATATATATATATATAGTTTTATACATTTATAAATATAAAACCAAAAATTTTAAAATCACCTCATTTTGATGTGTTTTGACTTTGATATATTATTTTTTTAATATATCAAAGTCAAAACACATCAAAATCAGATGGTTTTAAAATCACAATCTACAAACACACAATTTTAATAAGAAAGCAAATCTGTTTTTTAACACTGCACAGTCAGAAAAAGATAAGTGAAATGGATGGAAAGCATCAGAAAAAAATTATGGATAAAAAGAAATGAGTGGACAGTAATGGGTGGATGGATGGATGGATGGATGGATGGTGCAGGTGGTACCAATATAATAAAATATACTGTAATAATTGCTGTACAATATAATATTTGCTGCTGTAACTGTGAAATTCAAGGTATGTTAAATGTTTAGGATTAAATGTTAACTAAGAGATTTTTTATCTTGTATAATTTACCATCTTATCCTGCCTTGATGCCCGATTACGCCTGAGATAGGCACATGCTGCCCGTGATCCGAGAGTTCGGATAAGCGGTAGAAAATGAATGAATGAATTTACCATCTCAGCAGCAGGACAGAGAACAATCTATATGCTGAACAAATATCAGGCCAAAAAATAAATGAACACAGTGGAGATAAGGAAGAGGGACATCCTCTTCAGGACAAAGCTGAACCAGGGCAAATAGCGCTGTCTTAGTGTCTCTAATAATATAGAATATAAGGCACCTGATTCCTTTAACACTGTGTTAATATAAAGTGTGATCGGAGCAGTCGCGATGGCAGCAGACCTCACTTGCCCCATATTGGATTCTGTCCAAGAAATGTATGCACAAACATTACATAAAATTAAGAAAGCATTTTCTTGTTTAATAACTCAGCCATCTACCTTCATCTGATTTGACCGTCTCTAGTATCTCCCCTTTATGTAAGAGAATTTCCACCCCAGCTGAATGGCTATAGTATATTGAATTACCCCATTGATTTTTTTAAACTTTTAGTGTCTGACTCACCTGAATGTGTCTCCAGGAGCAGTAAAATCACAGAATCACTGCTTTTGCAGAACAGAAACTAGGCTTTCACAATATCACGTATACTTCTCACATTTAAGGACAAGACAGACTTCTGTTCATGGGAGTTCACACAAAGTCGTTTCAGACAATGCCACCCAATTTACAAGGATTTCACACATCACTAGTAGCCCTGAATATCCCCAGGCCAGCAGGCTAGCTGAGAGGGTAAACTGCTAATGGAGAAATCCAGAAGAGATGGATCAGATGTGTTTATAATCTTGCTCAACCTTAAAAACATTCTACATGACCAGACCCTGGGTTCTCCTGTGGAGAGATTAATGATGAGGGAGAACAATACACCTCAGTAGTACCTACTGAAGTTTCATGTAGGTTAACTAAGAGAAAATCCTGCATTTGTTGAGCTGTTTCTTTGTCTCACAGCTCGTCATCCAACAACTATGTACCACTAGCAGTAATGTACAATATCCTGATATGGCTATTGCTATACTGACAAAATAAATAAAGTGAACTGTAAATTACTAAATTATATGCAATTAGATGTAAATTATCGTTTCTATAGTAACCGCTCATTCACATGGACGCATCCCTATTTGAAATGTGTCCCCATTTTGAGAACTTTTAAGATCCACTTTTTTGAATCGTTGCTTTTTTCAGAACCACAGCATCAGGGGTCATGATCATTTTTACTGCATGGAACCACCACTTGGAGGCGCTGCTGCTCATGAAGTATAGAGAGTAAACAGACATGACGGGAATTCAGTCTCCTTTAATTGAATCTAAGTTCAATGAAGTGAAGAGTCTATTCCATCGGCTCCCAGAAGATTCATTGCCATTTTCTGTGGCCAAATTTTACATACTCATTAGACTGTACACCCTTCTGTTTGGTTCGTTTTCTCGCTTTTCTTTTAAAAAATAAATTCAATAAATAAATAAATAAAATACCATTTACATAAAATATTAATAAAATATGAAGTATCTTTTTGGGCTTATTTGTATGTTACATCACATGAAACTCATTCTATCATCTTTTTAACAATATATTTTATTTTTCTTTAATTTTTTTAATTTCCTATCTATATGTATATTTCTGTATCAGTTAGTCTAAATAAATACAGAGAAATGTTGAGGATGTGAACTTCTGCATGAACCACAAACACGTCTCATAATACAGTGATTATTTATTGACCTTCATTCTTCTACTATTTTATAACAAGTCAAATCACTAGTAAGAGAGAAAGAAGAAAAGATATGATGTAAATCTGCATGAAGACAGAAACAAATCAAACAGAAACTTACATCAGAACAGGAAGTTATACATGTGTCTGATTATGTAAAAAGTGCTCACTCACTCACTCTCACTCATTTTCTACCGCTTATCCGAACTACCTCGGGTCACGCGGAGCCTGTGCCTATCTCAGGCGTCATCGGGCATCAAGGCAGGATACACCCTGGATGGAGTGCCAACCCATCACAGGGCACACACACACACACTCTCATTCACTCACACAATCACACACTACGGACAATTTTCCAGAGATGCCAATCAACCTACCATGCATGTCTTTGGACCGGGGGAGGAAACCGGAGAACCCGGAGGAAACCCCCGAGGCACGGGGAGAACATGCAAACTCCACACACACAAGACGGCGGCGGGAATCGAACCCCCAACCCTGGAGGTGTGAGGCGAACGTGCTAACCACTAAGCCACCGTGCCCCCCTGTAAAAAGTACATTTTATAAAATAATTATTCATTACTTATTAATGTAGAGAGAATTTAAATACTTTGTTCAGTCTGTTTTACGCTGGTCAATTGTGTTCTTGTTGATCTTCACCCACTTGTATTTGGGATCTGCACACAAACGACGACCGTCCTGTAGAGTAAAGCTGTAGAGGAGAGAGAAGATTTACATCTGTGTGAAACTGTAATAAAATCAGAAAATCAGACACTCTGACACGCCTCAAACCTCCAAGATAATATAAAGTTAGATTCATATATAAGATTTATAAGTTAGATTCAGTACCAAGTTCAATTCTATTACACATACACATAAAGAATTAATAGACATGAAAATATAAACTTTATTTATTCATTAAAAATAAACAAGTTACTGAACACTTACATGACTCCAGGTTTTAGACACTCAGGATCTGTTACTTTATATGTTGTAACAAATTTTACAGGGATTCGTTGTGTCACAATCTTGGTACAGCACAGATCTGGTCCATCTACATCTGTGTGAAAACATTTCTACATTTAGTTCTGTGATTAAATGTTCAATAAGAAAATATTAGACACTTTTATATCTAGTATCAGATGCAGATTATTGTAGCTATTAAACTGTATTATCTTAATGTAAGTGAGAACAGGAACTAGCTTGTATATAAAAAGTTTGTAATCAATTCATGTATGAAAGACCAACAAAGTGTTTAATAAATAATAAATAATTAATTACTCCTGATACTTTCTGATACTCTTCAGCTCCTGTCATCAAATGAGTCTCATCCAGTTTTATTTGCTGTTCTTTTTGTAAATTAGAGAATAATTACATAAATAATTTAGATATTTTCTCTTTTAATTACACCTTTACAATTTTACAAGTTAACATCAGAAAAAAACAGACAAAAAGCTGCTTAACCTGCTTTAAATATGCAGAACTTATTTATTTTTCTAAAAACAGAAACATGTATGTTATTGTATTATATTACATTATGTATATAATGGTAAAATAAATAAAGATAAAATGATTAAATTAAAAGATTTCACCTTCAGTGTTGTTCAGACTGTCAAACAGACGCTGGTCAATTGTGTACATGTGATTCTTCACCCACATGTCTTTAGGATCTGCACACACATGACGACCGTCCTGTAGAGTAAAGCTGTAGAGGAGAGAGAAGATTTACATCAGTGTGAAACTGTAATAAAATCAGAAAATCAGACACTCTGACACGCCTCAAACCTCCAAGATAATATAAAGTTAGATTCATATATAAGATTTATAAGTTAGATTCAGTACCAAGTTCAATTCTATTACACATAAACATAAAGAATTAATAGACATGAAAATATTAACTTTATTTATTCATTAAAAATAAATAAGGGACTGAACACTTACATGACTCCAGGTTTTGTACACTTAGGATCTGTTTCTTCATACGCTGTAATGACTCTTACAGGGATTGGTCGTGTCTGAAAGCTGAAACAGCACTGATCTGGTCCACCTACAACTGTGTGAAAACATTTCTACATTTAGTTTTGTGATTAAATGTTCAATAAGAAAATATTAGACACTTTTATATCTAGTATCAGATGCAGATTATTGTAGCTATTAAACTGTATTATCTTAATGTAAGTGAGAACAGGAACTAGCTTGTATATAAAAGTTTGTAATCAATTCCTGTATGAAAGACCAACAAAGTGTTTAATAAATAATAAATAATTCATTACTCCTGATACTTTCTGATACTCTTCAGCTCATGTCATCAAATGAGTCTCATCCAGTTTTATTTGCTGTTCTTTTTGTAAATTAGAGAATAATTGCATAAATAATTTTGACATTTTGTTTTTTAATTACAATTTTACAAGTTTATGAGAAAAAAAACACAGACAAATAACTGTTTTAAATATGCAGAACTTATTTTTTTCTAAAATCAGAAACAGGTATGTTATTGTATTATATTATGTTATATAAATAATGGTAGAATAAAAATAAAAAGGTTTTAGAAAATAAGTAAATTCATTTATAAAAAAAAATATTTCACCTGCTCTATTACAGGAAATGGTGCACAAAATAAATAATTTATTATTAATGGACAGAGATTAACTCACATTCAGGTTTGTTCAGACTGTTAAACAGACGCTTGCCAATTCTGTTCATGCGATTATTAACCCACATGTCTTGGGGATCTGCACAAAAACGACGACCGTCCTGTCGAGTAAAGCTGTAGAGGAGAGAGAAGATTTACATCAGTGTGAAACTGTAATAAAATCAGAAAATCAGACACTCTGACACGCCTCAAACCTCCAAGATAATATAAAGTTAGATTCATATATAAGATTTATAAGTTAGATTCAGTACCAAGTTCAATTCTATTACACATAAACATAAAGAATTAATAGACATAAAAATATTAGCTTTTATTATTAATTAAAAATAAACAAGGGACTGAACACTTACATCACTCCAGGTTTTGAACACTTAGGATCTGTTTCTTTATAATCTGTAATGACTCTTACAGAGATTGGTCGTGTCTGAAATCTGAAACAGCACCGATCTAGTCCATCTCCATCTGTGTGAAAACAAGGGAGATGTGGTAGCCTAATGTTTAAGATGTTGGGCTACCAATCGGAAGGTTGTGAGTTCGATTCCTGCATCCGCCAAGCTGCCACTGCTGGGCACCTGAGAAAGGCCCTTAACCCTCAATTGCTCATTTGTATAAAAATTAGATAAAAAAAAAAATAAAAAATGTAAGTCGCTCTGGGCGTCTGCTAAATGCTGTAAATGTAAAACATTTCTACATTTAGTTCTGTGATTAAATGTTCAATAAGAAAATAGATTCTTTTATATCTAGTTTCAGATGTAGACTATTGTAGCTATTAAACTGTATTATCTTAATGTAAGTGTTATAGACTGAGCTATGGTTGATTGACCTGTAGGGGGCAATCTATTCCCATTTGACCTGGGTTAAATACTCCGGGTGTGTGTGTTCACTGCTGTGTGTGCACTTTGGATGGGTTAAATGCAGAGAACAAATTCTGAGTATGGGTCACCAAACTTAGCCGTATGTAACGTCACTACAGCAAAGAAGATGATGTTAATTGTAGATATAATCCACCTGTGATCCTGTGAAATGTGTGTGTATGGTTTGCTGCTGGTTCCTCCTGAGTAAATTTCCTCTTGATCAGATCTGTGTCTCTCAAGTTATTACATTTTGGCAAAGAGGATGAAAGCAAGGAGCAGGGGCGGTTCTAGCCCTTCTTTAGGGTGTCTCCAGCCCCCTGTCTGTGATCTCAGCCACACTAAAACTATAAGTATAATTTTTACTTTCATAAATAAACAATAAAAATTACGTTAAAATGCAGAACATGTCGTTGATGGGAAAGAAAATTATTTATCAGTTTGATCCAAGAGCGATTTTTTTGTAGTCTTTCAAAAGTGCGTCATCAGCTGTCTGCTTTATTTGAACAGAGAAGCACAGGGATGCGCAGCGTGCACGCGCAGTCGGAGCTGGAGGCGTTTATCTATAACATTAATCGGCAGAAAACCGCATGGACAGCAACCAAAAGCAGTGAAATGTCACTATTCTTATTACCAGAGTTGTAGCACAAACAAAATATTAATGCAAACAATCCGTTCAATACTAAATAAAAATAACATTTATTGATTTTGCATTTGTCTTGTGAATATTTTTTTTTATTAATGACTGCATTCATTAGACACACTGTTTGTAGAGAATACACACACACATGAACTGATTTGATTCAAGACTGGCATCATTACATCATGCATAAAATTTCGGTGTCCACTTTTGCCATTTTAAATAATCCCATAACTTTTGGCTTACTATGTAGTTATATAATATATAATATAAAACTCTTCTTGTTTTATATTCTCACTGAGGGCTAAAACCTCTAAAGATGAAATCCTAGAACCGCCCGTGTCAAGGAGAATAAAGTTTTGAAAAGGTGAAAAAGCTGGATCTGTACAAGTGGGAGCTTTGGAAAAGAAGATGGCCAACATGGTAGGAACACTCACACCATTTGATAATCAATCGCAATCTTGGGAAGAATATTGTGAAATCTTGCAACATTTCTTTGAAGCAAATGAGATTACAGATGCAGAAAAGCAAAAAGCTATACTGTCAATGGGTTAAATTCAATTCAAGATCAAGAGATGAAGGGGAAAGTGTTCTTGAGTATGTGGCAGTATTAAGGAAATTAGCTCATGATTGTAATTGTGGAGAAAAATTAACAGAGATGCTGTGGGACAGACTGGTCTGTGTAATAAATGATGACCGTATTCAATGTAGACTGCTGGAGTTAACATTTGAATCAGAGTTAACATTTGAGAAAGCGTTGAAAATAGCTCAAGCATTGGAAACAGCCAATAAAGATGTAAAGGATTTGCAAGCTCAACATTCAGAAACCTCCATTTCAATGAGAGTGCATAAAATGTCAATGAAGCAAGATAGTCGATGTATAGCATTTGCAACATTTGGCCAGTGAGTGTAGACTTATTTAAGAGAAATGTCACAAATGTGGGAAACAAGGACATATAATGAAAGTATGTAGATCAAAAATTTCCATCAAAGAAACAAGGTTTCAAGGGGGAAAAAGACACAAGCAAGTTGTGGCCAGAAGAGGACAGAGATCACATTATGTCAGCAGAGATGAAAAAAGTGAATCTGATGAAGAAGGTATTTTTACAGTGTACAGTTTGAAAGAGACAGAGATTCCTAAGATTGCTCCTCTGACTATCACATTGGCTGTAAATGATTCAAACATACCTTTTGAAGTGGATACCGGCTGTGGTGTGACTGTAATGTATGGGTCAATTTTTTGCAAATTATGGGAAGAACATAAAAATCCAGAAAGACCTGTTCTTTGAAGTTAAATACTTGTACTGGTCAAGCTCTAAAAGTGTTGGGTTCTGCGCAAGTGGTCGTCAGACACAAGGGAACAGTGAAGGAATTGTCAGTAGTGGTAGTGCCTGGAACAGGACCTAATTTATTGGGCAGAGGTTGGATCAAGGAGCTGGGCATGAAATGGGAGGCTATACACAAGATTCAAGGGGATGAAAAGTTAACCTTGCCTGACGTACTTAGCAAACATACAGAACTGTTCAAAGAGGAGTTGGTGAATGGAAAGGTCCACCAGCAAAGATTTATGTGGACAAAGAAGCCATCCCCAGATTTTTCAAAGCCAGACCAGTTCCTTATGGAATGAAAGCAAAGGTAGAAGTTGAAATAGAACGCCTGTTAAGAGAACACATCATAGAACCTGTTAAACATTCTGAACGGGCTGCGCCTGTAGTGCCAATTGTAAACCCTGACAACACAATACGACTGTGTGGTGATTACAAGCTAACAGTAAATCGAGTTTCAAAGTTGGAACAGTACCAAATCCCTTGATTAGATGATCTGTTTGCAACATTGTCAGGAGGGCAGAAGTTCACCAAACTGGATATGAGTCACGCTTACCATCAGATTGCATTAGATGCGGTTATCTATATCCCAAAGGACCATGGAGGGAGTACTGAACTGCAAGGTCTTCCTTATGTGGCAGTTTTCCTGGATGACATCTTGCTGATCGGTCACAATGATGTGGAGCATCTCCAAACGCTGGCCAGGGTATTGAGAAGGTTGCAGGAAGCAGGACTGCATTTGAAACGGAGTAAATGTACTTTCATGGAAAAAGAGGTAATGTTCTTGGGTCATAAAGTAGATGGGACTGGCCTACATCCAGTACCCGAAAATGTGACTGCTATTCAAAATGCTCCCTCGCCCAATACTGTGACTGAGTTGAAGGCCTATTTGGCACTGTTAAACTACTATAACAAATTTTTGCCCAACTTGTCTACTGTTTTAGCCCCAGTGCACAAGATGCTGTGAAAAGATGCAAAATGGCACTGGGGTTGCAAACAAGAAGCTGCCTTTGTTCAGTCTAAAAAATGATCCAATCAGTACAAGTTCTGGTCCATTATGACCCCCAGAAGGATGTGATTTTATCATGTGATGCTTCTCCTTATGGCTTAGGTGCCATTCTGTCGCATAAGATGCCAGATGGTAGTGAAAGACCCATTGGATTTATGTCACAGACATTGAATCAAGCTGAGCAGAATTATTTGCATTTGGACAAGGAAGGATTGGCTGTAATGTTCGGCTTTCATAAGTATTTGTGTGGTCGGAAGTTTACCATCGTTACAGATCATTAACCCTTGTTGTCTTTGTTTAATGAGTTAAAATCTGTTCCTCAAATGTCACCTCCTAGGATCCAGTGATGGGCTGTGACATTAAGAGCATATGAATACAACATAATCTACAAACCTGGTAAAGATCACGCAAATGCAGATGCTCTAAGGCGGTTACCCTTGCCAACAAAATCTGTCTCTCAACAGGAGGAAAGAGTACTAATGCTGGAGAATGCAGACATAAACTTGATTACAGCAGAACAGGTAAGAAGTTGGACACAAAAAGATCCGGTATTATCCAGAGTGAGAGAAATGTTGCAATTAGGATTCCTGCAGGAATTAATAGGAACAGAGTTTGACCCATTCCGCTACATCTGTACATCTGTGACCCATTCACCCAGAGTTTGACCCATTCCGCTACATCTGCTCTAACCATTCAATGTTTGCGTACTAGCTTCAGTAACCGTGGACTACCTGAACTGATTGTATCAGATAATGCGACTTGTTTTGTGAGTGCGGAATTCAAAGAGTTCCCGAAAAAAAAAAATGGAGTACGACATGTTACTGCACCCTATCATGCTTCCAGTAATGGGTTAGTAGAACGGGCCGTGCAAATTGTTAAAGGCATGTTTAAAAAATGTGTTGAAGGAACAATGGCAACTAAATATTTAAACTAAACTAAAAGGTTTTTTATACATCCTGATTTAACGGGAAGATTCAGGAACAACAACAACAACAACAAAAGCAAAAAGTTCATCATGACAAAAAGGCCCATGAACGTAGCTTTGGTGTTGGAGATCCAGTACTTGTTCAGAATTTTACTTATGGACCAAAATGGATTCTGGGGCATATTGAGACTGTGACTGGACCACTGTCTTATAAAGTGATGCTGGTTGATGGGAGAGTGGTCCGAAGACATTTGGATCAAATTCATGCCCGACAGAAATTGCTTGTGAGCCTTTCAGAGGAGGTTATGGACTGTAAATATCCTGATTTGGACATCTCTGATAACTCAGCTCTTGTAGTGGCTAAAGAGACTGAGGACATTTCTAGTGAGACTAATCCCCTTGAATTACTTCCAAATCCTTTAGCCCTGTTGTGAGACGGTCACAGAGAACCAGGAAATTGCCTGGTCATTTAAAAGATTATGAACTGATTTATTGTATTGTATGATTATGAAGTTTATTGTATTGTGATTTATGAAGAAATATTGTAAACTTGGGGGGAAGGAGATGTTATAGACTGAGCTATGGTTGATTGACCTGTAGGGGGCAATATATTGCCGTTTGACCTGGGTTAAATACAGCAAAGAAGAAGATGTTAATTGTAGACATAAATATCTAAACTAGATGTTGCCTTGGGGTCCTAAAAATGTGTCAAAACCGCCGCCATCTTTGTACAGGTGTCTTGTACTTCAAATTCATGGATGATGCCGGACTTCTGTGCTGCGTTTGGTTGTTCAAACGAACAAAATCTAAAAACCAGACAGCAAGAGATTACATTTCACAAGCGAGAATGTGTTTTATGATATTGAAAGTTACGGAATTATATTTCAGGATCCGTTGGTTTGTTTCAGTCCTTGGTTAACAACCGCAGCTAATCCATGCTAGTTACCCATTAGTTTTTGACAGTTAGGAAAACCGACAATGTTTGTAGATTCCGAAGCTCTTAATAAGTACATTAAAAATTGACCCATGCTCTTTTTGCTTGAAGGTGAAGACCCAACTTTATGTATGTTCTGTAAGATTCCCTTATCTGTCAAACATATTTTATTAGATTGTCCTGGACTTAACACAAGCAGTATGCGCTTTTATCAACTTACTGCACTTAAGGACATATTTAATGACATTATGCCTAAAAAGGTTTTGATTTTTTTTATCGTATGTTAATTTAAAAAAATGTATAATATGACATATTTGGTCTTCGTGATCTCATTGTTGAGACTCAAGATGGCATAGACAACCATCACTTTAGCTTAATTTCACTGGTTGTCTGTACCTTTCATAAGTTGAGACAACACCCTGTCGCAAAGGTTCATACTCTGAAACTGCAGAGCAAAAGTATCAGGAAGAAACTGTAAGGTCGTGTTGTTGTTGCTGGGACACTAAACACTTAGTTTTAAATGGTTAACTAAGCTGACACATTGCTACAATGTTTCTCTGGACTTAATGATAAATACAAATGTCTGACCTTTGGAACTAACCAAAAAAAAGCTAGAAAATCGCATTCATGACGATTTATGGTGATTTTATTTCTTTGCCTACATTCACGCTGATAAAGAGGAGGGGGTCTCCTGTACCAAGATGGCGGCTCTATTGGCACATTCGTTCCAATGTAGTGCCGTAGCCAAGGTGACATCTGGTGTAGATACTGTATCTATGAATTGTAGATATAATCCACCTGTGATCCTGTGAAGTGTGTGTATGGTTTGCTGCTGGTTCCTAAATAGTAAATTTCCTCTTGATCAGCTCTGTGTCTCTCAGGTTATTACAGTAAGTGAGAACAGGAACTTGCTTGTATATAAAAAGTTTGTAATTAATTCCTGTATAAAAAACCAACACATTGCTACAATGTAAAGTAGTGAGTGTACAGCTTGTAGAACAGTGTGAACAGTTAAACAGTGACTAGCAGAGTAAGGACATGGATTACTGGAACTCCTGTGGTCGGATGAGACAAAGATAAACTTATTTTTGTTTCAGATGGTGTCAAGCGTGTGTGGCAGCAAACAGGTGAGGAGTACAAAAACAAGTGCATCTCACCTACAGTCAAACATGGTGGTGGGAGTGTCATAGTCTGGGGCTGCATGAATGCTGCAGGCACTGGGGAGCTACAGTTCATTGAGGGAACCATGAATGCCAACATGTACTGTGACATACTGAAGCAGAGCATGGTCCCCTCCCTTTGGAGACTGGGCGGCAGGGCAGTATTCCAACATGATAACGACCCCAAACACACCTCCAAGATGACCACTGCCTTGCAAAAGAAGCTGAGGGTAAAGGTGATGGACTGGCCAAGCATGTCTCCAGACCTATCCCCTATTAAGGCATCTGTGGTGCTTTCTCAAACGGAAGGTGGAGGAGCGCAAGGTCTCTAACATCCACCAGAACTGTTATGTCGTCATGGAGGAGTGGAAGAGGATGCCAGTGGCAACCAGTGATGCTCTGATGAACTCCATGTCCAAGAGGGTTAAGGCAGTGCTGGAAAATAATGGTGACCACACAAAATATTGACGCTTTGGGCCCAATTTGGACATTTTCACTTAGAGGTGTACTCACATTTGTGGCCAGCGATTTAGACATTAATGGCTGTGTGTTGAGTTATTTTAAGGTAGCAGCAAATTTATACTGTTATAAAAGCTGCACACTCACTACTTTATAATGTAGCACAGTGTCATTTCTTCAGTGTTGTCAGATGAAAAGATATAATAAAATATTTACATAAATGTGAGGGGTGTACTCACTTCTGTAAGATACTGTATGTTATTGTATTATATTACATAATGTAATAAAATACAATAAATCAAGCAAAAAAGAAAAGGTTTTCGAAAATAAGTAAATTTATTGAAAAAAAAAATTATTATACCTGCTCTATTACAGGACATGATGTACAAAATAAATAATAATTTGTTATTAATAGATAGAGATTCACTTACCTTCAGTGTTGGTCAGACTGCTAAACGGACGCTGGTAAAGTTTCTTCATGTGATCCTTCACCCACTCAACTTGGAGATCTGCACAGACATGATGACTGTTCTGTATAGTAAAGCTGTAGAGGAGAGAGAAGATTTACATCAGTGTGAAACTGTAATAAAATCAGAAAATCAGACACTCTGACATGCCTCAAACCTCCAAGATAATATAAAGTTAGATTCATATATAGATTTTTTTTGTATACTATTAATCTTTGTTATTCTTTATATTTACCTTTTGTTCTATGTTTATGTTCTGTAAAGCTGCTTTGAGACAATGTCTATTGTAAAAAGTGCTATACAAATAAACTTGAATTGAATATAAGATTTATAAGTTAGATTCTGAACCAAGTTCAGTTATATTACACATAAACATAAAGAATTAGACATGAAAATATTAACTTTTAATATTCATTAAAATAAATTATTAAAAAATTATAAGCAGGTGGCCAAAGACTTACAGGACTCCAGGTTTTAGACACTGAGGATGTGTTTTTTCATATGCTGTAATGACTCTTACAGGGATTGGTCGTGTCAGAAAGTTGAAACAGCACTGATCTGGTCCATCTACATCTGTGTGAAAACATTTCTACATTTAGTTTTGTGATTAAATGTTCAATAAGAAAATATTAGACTCTTTTATATCTAGTATCATATGCAGATTATTGTAGCTATTAAACTGTATTATCTTAATGTAAGTGAGAACAGGAACTAGCTTGTATATAAAAAGTTTGTAATCAATTTCTGTATGAAAGACCAACAAAGTGTTTAATAAATAATAAATAATTCATTACTCCTGATACTTTCTGATACTTTCTGATAATTACAAGTTTAAAATTTTACAAGTTTATGAGGAAAAAAAAACTGCTTTAAATATGCAGAACTTAGTTTTCTAAAAATAGAAACAGGTAAGTTATTGTATTATATTACATTTTGTAAATAATGGTAGAATAAATCAAGCAACAATGATAAATCAAGTGTCGCGTTAGTTCTGGCAGGCCACGTCATCAGCATGCATCAGCTGTTAATCAGCTGTCCACGACGCGCACCAATCCGGTTACGACATCCTATTACCCGACCATTTAAATTCCCATTCATCGAGCCGCTTTCTATCTCCCTCCTCCAACCCCGACTCCACCATGCCGGAACCTGTGTTCGTTGTACCAGTTTACTTCTTAAATCTCCACATATTTTTCTCTCTCTCTTCCTCTCTCTCTAATTATTTAATTATTTTTTTATCCATTTATTCATTTATTATTTACCAAAAAAAAAAAAAAAAAACCTCTATGCATGATTAGCGGTTCTGTTATGGGGAGGTCTATTCTATTTTCTAGTTGCTGCTCTCCCCGTTCGGTCCATGCATGCGCACGGACGGGCGCATGGATTCCTGCCCAGAACAGAACTGTACCGCCAACACTAACTGTATGCTATTATCTAATAAATTCTCATTTGACAAAGTGGTCCTGACAGAAATATAAATTTTTTTATTAATGGATAGAGATTCACTCACCTTCAGGTTTGTTCAGGTTATTAAACAGAAGCTGGCCAATTTTGTTCATGTGATTCTTCACCCACTTATATACAGATATATAAAAGCAAGATGGCGCCACGGATGGCAGCCTCAGTGCTTAGCTCCTCAGTGTTTGTTCTGTTGTTAGTTTTTCCTGCTCTTTGTCAAGAAAATCCGATCAGTTTCACCAGGGATGAACTGCCGAACATTCGGCAGTACACGCCACAAGATCTTTTACCGGTTTTTGAGTATTCTAACGTTTTGCTGCATATTGTAGTTGGCGGAGCGGCTGCGCTGTTTAAGCGCTTCAGGACCCACAGACGGGGAAAACGCGCCGGCGCACTCGTGAAACTCAGACAGCGCGGCCTAAGAACACAGCTGCCTAGCATCCATCTGGCGAATCTCCGCTCTCTTCCAACAAAACAGACAAACTCCTTCTTCTCACCCGGAAAAATAAGGATTTTTCGAACTCTCTGCTTCACGGAAACCTGGCTGAACGATTCCATTACGGACAGCCCGTTAAGTCTGCCGGGCTTTCAGCTCTTTATAGCAGACTGCGAAGCGGAATCAATGGGGAAATCACGTGGTGGCGGGACATGTGTTTACATCAATGAAAGGTGGTGTTCTGATGTAACTGTTTTAAAGAAGATGTGCTGTACCGATCTTGAAACATTCTTCATTAACTGCAAACCGTTCTATTCGCCGCGGGAGTTTTGCTCGTTCATTCTGGTGAGTGTTTACATTCCTCCGCAAGCGCACGTGAGCTCAGCACTACAGACACTCGCTGATATGATCATAGAGAGTGAGCAACAACACCCGGACTGTGTATTAATAATTCTTGGGGACTTTAATAAAGCGATTCTCTCACGTGAATTTCCTAAATACAGACAGCATGTTACATGTCCCACCAGAGACGGTAACACACTGGATCACTGCTACACTACAATAAAGGATGCAAACCTCTCTGTCCCACAGGCAGCTCTAGGACTCTCTGATCACTGTATAGTTCATGTGATTCCGACCTACAGGCAGTAACTGAAATCAGCTAAACCTGAATTAAGGACTGTAAAAAGATGGACTAAGGAAGTGGAGCAGGATTTACAAGCCTGTTTCTCTCTCACTGATTGGACTGTTTTTGAAGCTGCTGCCACCGACCTGGACGAGCTCACAGAGACTGAAACATCATATATCAGTTTCTCTGAGGACTTGTGTATTCCTACCAGGACTCACTTAACTTATAACAGTGATAAACCATGGTTCACTGCAAAACTCGGCCAGCTCCGTCAGGCTAAAGTGGATGCTCACAGGAATGGGGATAGAGTCTTTTACAAACAGGCCAAATACACACTGGAAAATGAGATCAGAGTGGCAAAGAGAAATTATTCTTAAAAGCTACAGACTCAGTTTTCCTCTAATGACTCAGCTTCAGTATGGAAAGGTCTGAAAGAAATCACCAACTACACGCCACCATCCCCCAGCACTGTGGTGAATCAACAACTGGCAGACGACCTGAACGAGTTCTACTGCAGGTTTGAAAAAGCCCAATTCTCACCTCCTGTAAACCCCTGACTCCAACACACCTAAAATTCAGTTCAGTGAAGATGATATGTGTCAGGTCTTCAGGAAGAACAAAAGAAGAAAGGCACCAAGCCCAGACAGCGTTTCACCAGCCTGTATGAAAACTGGTGCCGATCAACTGGCCCCCATCTTTACACGGATATTCAACACGTCACTGGAGCTATGTGAAGTCCCCTCATGCTTCAAAAGCTCCACCATCATCCCCGTCCCAAAGAAATTCAAAATTACCGGACTAAATGACTACAGACCTGTGGCTCTAACATCTGTGGTCATGAAATCATTTGGTTGGTTCTGTTCTGGTTCTGGCTTATCTGAAGGACATTACTGGACCCTTACTGGATCCTCTGCAGTTTGCCTACAGAGCAAACAGGTCTGTGAATGATGCAGTCAATATGGGACTGCATCATGTTCTGCAGCATCTGGACAGACCAGGGACTTATGTGAGGATCCTGTTTGTGGACTCAGCTCCGCCTTTAACACCATCATCCTATCACTCCTCCAGCCCAAATTAACCCAGCTCTCCGTGCCCTCCTCTGTCTGTCAGTGGATCACCAGCTTTCTGACAGACAGGCAGCAGCTAGTGCGACTGGGAAAACTCAAATCCAGCACCCGCACCATCAGCACTGGCGCCCCTCAGGGCTGTGTCCTCTCCCCACTGCTCTTCTCACTGTACACTAATGACTGCACCTCTAATGACCCCTCCGTCAAGCTCCTGAAGTTTGCAGATGACACCACACAGATCGCCCTCATCCAGGACGGTGACGAGTCTGCTTACAGACTGGAGGTTGAACAGCTGGCTGTCTGGTGCAGTCTTCACTATCTTGAGCGTGTTCAGCTCCAGGTTGTTAAGATGATCGTGGACTTCAGGAGAAACCCCCCTGCTCTCCCCCCACTCACCATCATGGACAGCATTGTTACAGCAGTGGAGTCATTCAGATTCCTGGAACCACAATCTCCCAGGTCCTGAAGTGGGACATTCACATTGTGAAAAAGGCTCAGCAGAGGTTGTACTTCCTTCGCCAGCTGAGGACGTTCAACCTGCCACAGGATCTTCTGAAACAGTTCTAAACTGCTATCATTGAATCCATCCTCTGCACTTCAGTGACTGTCTGGTTCAGCTCAGCTACCCAATCCGACCTCAGAAGACTACAGAGGGTAGTCCGGACTGCTGAGCGAATCATTGGCACAACTCTCCCCACTCTCTAAGACCTGTACTTCTCCAGGGTGAGCAAAAGGGCAAAGACAATCACTCTGGACCCCTCACATCCAGCACACTCCCTCACTCTGGACCCCTCACATTCAGCACACTCACTCTTTGAACTGTTGCCATCTGGTCGACGCTACAGAGCCCTGAGCACCAGAATGACCAGACACAGCAACAGTTTCATCCCTCAGGCAATCCATCTGATGAACACTTAACATACACAGAACAAACTCTGTTCTTACATTATTTACACATATGTACTTATTTATATTTCAATTTGCACATTTTTCCACTGTACATACAACTGTACATACAACTGTCTTTATTATATATGTGTTCATGTCTTATCAATGCTATTCTGTTTACACTGTGGAGCTCCTGTACTAGAACAAATTTCTTGTATGTGAAAACTTACCTGGCAATGAAAATCTAATACCTAAATCTGCACACACCTGAAGACCGTTCTGTAGAGTAAAGCTGTAGAGGAGAGAGAAGATTTACATCAGTGTGAAACTGTAATAAAATCAGAAAATCAGACACTCTGACATGCCCCAAACCTCCAAGATAATATAAAGTTAGATTCATATATAAGATGTATAAGTTATATTCAGTACCAAGTTCAATTCTATTACACATAAACATAAAGAATTAATTGACATGAAAATATTAACTTTATTTATTCATTAAAAATAAACAATAGACTGAACACTTACATGACTCCAGGTTTTAGGCACTCGGGATCTGTTTCTTTATACGCTGTAATGTCTCTTACAGGGATTGGTCGTGTCTGAAATCTCCCACAGCACTGAGCTGGTCCATATCCAGCTGTGTAAAAACATTTCTACATTTAGTTCTGTGATTAAATGTTCAATAAGAAAATATTAGACACTTTTATATCTAGTATCAGATGCAGATTATTGTAGCTATTAAACTGTATTATGTCACAGTTGAGTTCTGGACTCTGATTGGTCAGAAGTTGTTGATTAATTCTCTATAACAGCAGCTCTGACTGTAGTGCAGGTTTATATTAATGCACTTATTTGTTTCTATAGTAACAGCTTGTTTACAAGGACGTGTACAGCAGATGGGACACATAAACTGATTAAAAGGTGAAATTTTCTCTAGGGAGACATTTATTTAACATTAATTGATTTTTTGCTATTTTATTAAATACGAAAAAGAGACCGAAGGAACTATTTATAATTGCAGAATTTAGAACAGGAACTATCTTGTTTTACCGACATTAAATGTAACTGTAAACCTACAAAACATTTCTTTAAGACAAAAAATAAATAACTGTTAAAAATTTGCAGTGGTATAAGATGAATAAAACACTTGTGGACGTTCTGTTACAGAACAATCCTCATCTTTACAGTGTAACAGTAACTCTGCTTCATCACACCACCACATCACTCAGTATTTTACTGTAACAGTGTGACAAACACACAGTGGTTTATTAATGCTGCTTATTTACAGAAACCTGATCAGCTTTTTAGGAAATTCAGCATCAGTATAAACCAGGGGTTTAATACTACTACTGATAATAATAATAATAATAATAATAATAATAATAATAATAATAATAATAATAATAATAAACTTTATCTTACTCCGGGCTGATGTGAAGGACGGAAGGCAGGCAAGAACCAGCAGAACCAGCAGGAGAGAACGAGAGATCATGACTGATGATGATGATGTTAAAGAGAATGATGAAGATAGTGATGGTGAGGAGCAGAATACTATTAGTGCAGATTTCACATCCCTCTTCAGTTTATATAGCTGGTGAGTGGGGTGGGAGAGTGTGGTCTGGGTGTTTAAGTGACCAAAGACTTCCGCTTTGACTGAGACAGAAAAAAAAAAAAAAAAAAAAAAACATCCACCTCTTTCACAGGAAACTCAACTGTGGTTTTTACCTACAAAGGGGAAGAAGTGAATATTTAACAACTTGTAATCAAACACAAACTTAAATAATCTATTAAACACATCAATTAAAATTAAATTAAATAAGTGCAGCTTTATTGGAGTTCAACATTAATTCAGTGGAGTCTAAACTCAGATCTTAGATCAAATCACACATCATCCACAATACAGAGAGATAAAAAAAATGTAATGACACACAAGCCTTAAGTTTTAAACTTAATATTAATAAACAGGAAATGTTACAGCTTTAAAAAAAAATTATTTTCTTTCAGATCAAAGCTATTTTATTAGAAATCAGCTGTGCTTAATGGAGACTAGTGAAACACACAATTAAGGGTCAAATTGTCACATTTTTAGCCTTTACAATTATACAAGGTGTGAATTTTCCTTATAATAAGTGATTAGTAGGGACTTTCAGAACTGAACTACACACACACACACACACACACACACACACACACACACACACAGGCACACATACATTCTAAGCCTTCCTAATTATTAAACGTGTAAATTTCCCTCCATAACAGTATGATATAGTAAGAAACATATTTATAAGATAAGCAGAGAGTTTTAGTGCTTCAACAAACAACTGTATTACATTGCAGTGAACCTGTAGTATAGTGTAGTACAACTGCAGTACACCTGTAGTATAGTGTAGTACAACTGCAGTACACATGTAGTATAGTGTAGTGCAACTGCAGTACACCTGTAGTATAGTGTAGTACAACTGCAGTACACATGTAGTATAGTGTAGTACAACTGCTGTACACCTGTAGTATAGTGTAGTACAACTGCATTAACCCTGTAGTATAGTGTAGTACAACTGCAGTACACATGTAGTATAGTGTAGTACAACTGCAGTATAGTGTAGTACAACTGCAGTACACATGTAGTATAGTGTAGTACAACTGCAGTATACATGTAGTATAGTGTAGTACAACTGCAGTACACATGTATTATAGTGTAGTACAACTGCAGCACACATGTAGTATAGTGTAGTACAACTGCAGTACAGATGTAGTATAGTGTAGTACAACTGCAGTACACCTGTAGTATAGTGTAGTACAACTGCAGTACAGCTGTAGTATAGTGTAGTACAACTGCAGTACACATGTAGTATAGTGTAGTACAACTGCAGTATACATGTAGTATAGTGTAGTTCAACTGCAGTACACATGTATTATAGTGTAGTACAACTGCAGTACACATGTAGTATAGTGTAGTACAACTGCAGTACACCTGTAGTATAGTGTAGTATAACTGCAGTACACATGTAGTATAGTGTAGTACAACTGCAGTATACATGTAGTATAGTGTAGTTCAACTGCAGTACACAGGTATTATAGTGTAGTACAACTGCAGTACACATGTAATATAGTGTAGTACAACTGCAGTACACATGTAGTATAGTGTAGTACAACTGCAGTATAGTGTAGTACAACTGCAGTACACATGTAGTATAGTGTAGTACAACTGCAGTACACATGTAGTATAGAGTAGTACAACTGCAGTACACCTGTAGTATAGTGTAGTACAACTGCAGTACACATGTAGGATAGTGTAGTACAAGTGCAGTACATCTGTAGTATAGTGTAGTACAACTGCAGTACACCTGTAGTATAGTGTAGTACAACTGCAGTACACATGTAGTATAGTGTAGTACAACTGCAGTACACATGTAGTGTAGTGTAGTACAACTGCAGTACACCTGTAGTATAGTGTAGTACAACTGCAGTACACCTGTAGTATAGTGTAGTACAACTGCAGTACACATGTAGTATAGTGTAGTACAACTGCAGTACACCTGTAGTATAGTGTAGTACAAATGCAGTACACATGTAGTGTAGTGTAGTACAACTGCAGTACACATGTAGTATAGTGTAGTACAACTGCAGTACACATGTAGTATAGTGTAGTACAACTGCAGTACACCTGTAGTATAGTGTAGTACAACTGCAGTACACCTGTAGTATAGTGTAGTACAACTGCAGTACACATGTAGTATAGTGTAGTACAACTGCAGTACACCTGTAGTATAGTGTAGTACAAATGCAGTACACATGTAGTGTAGTGTAGTACAACTGCAGTACACATGTAGTATAGTGTAGTACAACTGCAGTACACATGTAGTATAGTGTAGTACAACTGCAGTACACCTGTAGTATAGTGTAGTACAACTGCACTATACTACACTATACTAGGCTGTACACCTGTAGTATAGTGTAGTACAACTGCAGTACATTCATTCATTCATTCATTCATCTTCTACCGCTTATCCGAACTACCTCGGGTCACGGGGAGCCTGTGCCTATCTCAGGCGTCATCGGGCATCAAGGCAGGATACACCCTGGACGGAGTGCCAACCCATCACAGGGCACACACACACACTCTCATTCACTCACGCAATCACACACTAGGGACAATTTATCCAGAGATGCCAATCAACCTACCATGCATGTCTTTGGACCGGGGGAGGAAACCGGAGTACCCGGAGGAAACCCCCGAGGCACGGGGAGAACATGCAAACTCCACACACACAAGGTGGAGGCGGGAATTGAACCCCGACCCTGGAGGTGTGAGGCGAACGTGCTAACCACTAAGCCACCGTGCCCCCCAACTGCAGTACAGATGCTAATTAAAGAACCTGCAGTAGTTCAAGGCATTAAACATGTAGAACAACTGTCACAAACAGAAGGTTGTTCTAAACCATTAATCACGAGAACCATCTATTCTGATTCATTTAATATAATTACAGTCCATAATACTGTTTTTTTTATTCACGTCCTTTACATTTAAAAATCATAAAGCTTAGCTTTAAAGCCGAGAGTACACTACCCCTCACCTAAAGACCTGTTAAAGGCTATAATTCAACCTGCTTTCTAAATTTTGCTCTTGTGGATTTAAGAAGTTTGAACCATTAAACAGACCTTACATCACTAGTCAAAAGTCAATACTGTATGTCTACAAATGATGTCATCTCTCATTTCTGATAGCAACAAGTACAAATATGTGATGCTGTTGTTTACAGAGTACAGATCAGCCTTCAAAATGCAGTCCACACAGGACTGTTAGCCTCTAAGAGCATGACCCACAGACTTGAGTCAATATTGTGGCAATGAATGCTGGCTTTTATTAGTCTTGGTTTTAACAAAATATGCAAAAGGAAAATATTTTGGCTAGAGAGACTTTCCTGTTTTTTTCCGTTCTTATGCACCGTAGAATTACAGTTTACTCATTTGTTTATATTGAGTAGGGACTTTCAGAACTGAAACACACAGTTGCTCTCTCTTTCTCTCTCACACAAACAGACATCCATTTTATGCCTTTACAAGGTGTTTATACAAGGTGTGAATTTTCCTTATAAATCGAATGATGAGTAGGGACTTTAAGAACTAAAACACACACACAACCACACACATATACTAGGACATCCTAATTATTAAAGATGTGAATTTCCCTCATAACAGTATGATATAGTAATAAACATAAGATAAGCAGGGAGTTTTAGTGCTTCAAGACACAACTGTATTACACTGCAGTGAAACCGATGTATAGTGAAGTATAACTGCAGTACAGATTAGGGATGTACCGAATACATTTTTCTCTTCCGATCCGATTCCGATACCAGATTTTGCCCTGTATCGGCCAATTCTTCTTCTTCTTTCGGCTTTTCCCTTCAGGGGTCGCCACAGCGAATCATCTCTCTCCACCTATCCCTATCTTCTGCATCCTCAACACTTGCACCCACTAGCTTCAAATCCTCATTAATTACATCCATATACCTCCTCTTTGGCCTTCCTCTTTGCCTCCTGCCTGGCAGCTCCATGTCCAACATTCTCCTACTAATATACTCACTCTCCCTCCTCTGAACATGTCCAAACCATCTTAATCTTGCCTCCCTAACTTTGTCCCCCAAACGTCCAACATGGGCTGTCCCTCTGATGTACTCGTTCCTAATCCTGTCCAATCTTGTTACTCCCAAAGAAAACCTCAACATCTTCAGTTCGGCTACCTCTAGCTCCGACTCCTGTCTCTTCTTCAGTGACACTGTCTCTAAACCATACAGCATGGCCGGTCTCACCACTGTCCTGTACACCTTCCCCTTGATTCTTGCTGACACTTTCCTATCACACAGAACTCCTGACACCTTTCTCCACCCACTCCAACCTGCCTGCACTCGCTTCTTTACTTCTTTCCCACTCTCTCCATTACTCTGGACTGTTGACCCCAAGTACTTAAACTCCTGTACCTTCTTCACCTCTTCTCCCTGTAACCTTACTGTTCCACTTCCCTCCCTTTCATTCACACACATGTACTCAGTCTTACTACGACTGACTTTCATTCCTCTTCTCTCCAGCGCAAACCTCCACCTCTCCAGGTTTTCCTCCACCTGCTCCCTGCTCTCACTACAGATCACAATGTCATCTGCAAACATCATCGTCCAAGGAGACTCCTGTCTGACCTCCTCTGACAACTGGTCCATCACTATAGCAAACAGGAAGGGGCTCATAGCCGATCCCTGATGCAGTCCCACCTCCACTGTGAACTCCTCTGTCTGACCTACAGCACACCTCACCACTGTCCTGCTCCTCTCATACATGTCCTGCACCACGCTGACATACTTCTCTGCTACTCCTGACTTCCTCATACAGTACCACAGCTCTTCTCTTGGCACCCTGTCATACGCTTTCTCTAAGTCTACAAACACACAGTGCAACTCCCTCTGACCATCCCTATACTTCTCCATCAACATTCTCAGAGCAAAAATTGCATCTGTTGTGCTCTTTCTGGGCATGAAGCCATACTGCTGTTCACAAATTTCCACCACCTTCCTTAACCGAGCTTCCACTACTCTTTCCCACAACTTCATTGTATGGCTCATCAACTTTATCCCCCTATAGTTGCTGCAACTCTGCACGTCACCCTTATTCTTAAAGATGGGCACTAACACACTCCTTCTCCATTCCTCAGGCATCCTCTCACTTTCTAAAACCCTGTTGAACAAACTAGTTAAAAATTCCACTGCTGCCTCTCCTAGACACTTCCAGACCTCTACCGGGATGTCGTCAGGACCAACTGCCTTTCTACTTTTCATCCTCTTCAAAGCCTTCCTGACTTCATCCTTTCTAATCTTATCTACTTCCTGATCCACAGAGTTCACCCCTTCTACTCTTTTTTCCCTCTGATTTTCCTCATTCATCAGCTCCTCAAAGTATTCCTTCCATCTCCTCTGTACACTCTCCTCACTTGTGAGCACCCTTCCATCTCTATCCTTAATAATTCTAACTTGCTGCACATCCTTCCCATCTCGATCCCTCTGTCTAGCTAACCTGCACAAGTCCTTCTCTCCTTCTCTAGTGTCTAACCTAGTGTACAACTCGTCATATGCCTTCTGCTTGGCCTTAGACACCTCCCTCTTCACTCTGCGCTGTAACTCCTTGTATTCCTGTCTATTCTCTTCAGTCCTGTCCATATCCCACTTCTTCTTGGCTAATCTCTTCCTCTGGATACTATCCTGAACTTCCTCATTCCACCACCAAGTCTCCTTATCTTCTTTCCTCCTTCCAGATGACACACCCAGCACCTTTCTCCCTGTCTCCCTGATCACTTCTGCTGTAGTTCCCCAGTCATCTGGCAGCACTACCTGACCACCCAGAGCCTGCCTCAACTTCTGTCTAAATTCCTCACAACATTCCTCCTTTTTCAGCTTCCACCACTTAGTTTTCTTCTCTATCTTTGACCTCTTCCTCTTACAGACCATCAGAGTCATCCTACACACCACCATCCTATGCTGTCTGGCTACACTCTCTCCCACTACCACTTTACAGTCACTAATCTCTTTCAGATTGCCTCTTCTACAAAGGATGTAGTCTACCTGTGTTCTCCTACCTCCACTCTTGTAAGTCACTCTATGTTCCTCCCTCTTCTGAAAATAAGTCTTAACCACAGCCATGTCCATCCTCTTAGCAAAGTCTACTACCATCTGTCCTTCAAGGTTCCTTTCCTTAACTCCAAACTTGCCCATCACTTCCTCATCACCTGTGTTCCCCTCACCAACATGTCCATTAAAATCCGCTCCTATCACCACTCTCTCACCCTTGGGAATACTCTCAATCACCTCATCAAATTCACACCAGAATCTCTCTTTCTCCTCTAACTCACAACCTACCTGCGGGGCATAACCACTAACAACATTCAACATCACCCCTTCAATCTCTAACTTCAGACTCATCACCCTGTCTGACACTCTCTTCACCTCCAGAACATTCCTCACAAACTCCTCCTTCAGGACCACACCTACCCCATTTCTCTTACCATCCACACCATAATAAAACAGCTTGAATCCTGCTCCTATGCTACGAGCCTTGCTACCCTTCCACTTGGTCTCCTGTACACACAGTATATCCACCTTCCTTCTCTCCATCATATCAGACAGCTCTCTACCTTTCCCTGTCATAGTACCAACATTCAGAGTTCCTATTCTCAGTCCTACACTCTTACCTTTCCTCTTCTCTCTCTGTCTGTGCACTCTCCTCCCTCCTCTACTTCTTCGACCAACAGTAGCCCAATTTCCACCGGCGCCCTGTAGGTCAACGGCGCCGATGGCGGTCGTTGTTAGCCCGGGCCTCGACCGATCCGGTATGAAATTCGTACTGACAATTCGCATGGTTAGATTTGGCAATGTTTTACGCCGAATGCCCTTCCTGACGCAACCCTCTCTATTTATCCGGGCTTGGGACCGGCACAGAAGTCACTGGACTGTGACCCCCATGCCCTGTATCGGCCAATACCGATCCGATATCTGTGTTCTTTTCTACCTTTAAAACTAAAGAATGTATACAACTCGCTTAGTTAAGATTTATTTGTTTCTGGGAAAGAAATACAAAAATGCTCATTACTGTATGAAAAATGAGAACACAAGAAACCTTAAAAAAAAGTATTAATGCAGTAGCAAACAGTACTTTTAACAGTTAGTGGTATAAACAATCTAAACCATGTACACTGCAATTATTAAATTAAATTATTTTCTGAAGAAAAGGCAATATTTTAAAGTGAATCTTAAATTAGAACTCTTGAAACACAATGCAATATGTATTTGTCAGGACTCAGCCTGGACTCTGGCCATGTGCCTTTTGTTTACGTTCCTCGTCACGTGTCTGCCCTGCCTTCATCTGCTCCTCCCTGTCTGCACACCTGTCCCTCGTGTCTTGATTGTTAGTAGTATTTAGTTAAGCCGTGTTGCCTGGTGCAGCGCGGGATCTACTGTTGTTTTGTCATGTTGTTAGTTTGTGTTATGTTTCGTGTTTTTTGGTTATTAAACCCCGTTTGTGTTTGTCTATCCTGCATCTGGGTCCCTTTTATCCTGCATCCGCGTTCATTAATGTACCTTGCACCCAAATGTACCTTGCACCCAAATGAGCGACATGTTTAACTCGCTGAGGTAACTGGAAAGGGTGCCTGCTAAACTTGCCTGCCTGTCGCAGGCGGTTGTGCAACATATTTCCTATATAATGTATTATATTTATTTTCATTAATGTAATTTAATATATAAGTGTATTTTTCTTATAAGTTCAACCAATAGTTCAGTCAGGACCACCTTGTCAAATGAGCATTTATCAGGTGATATGCATACAGTTAGTGTTGGCAGTATGGTTCTGTTCTGAGCAAAAATCCACGTGCCCGTCCGTGCGCATGCATAGACAGAGCGGGGAGAGCAGCAACTAGAAAATGGAATAGAGAGAGGGAGAGAGATAGAAAAAAAAACTAATATGTGATAAATATTTATAATGTAAACTGGTACAACAAACAAGGGGTTCCGGCTGGGTGGAGTCGGGGTTGGAGGAGGGAGTTTAAATCGCAGCAGCAGAAATGCGCTAGAAAGAGGCTCAGTGAATGGGAATTTAAAGGGTCGGATAATATGGATGTTGTAACCGGAATGGTGCGCGTCATGAACAGCTGATTATCAGCTGACGCAGCTTGACAACATGGCCTGCCTTAACTAACGCGATGCTTGATTTCAGTTAGGACCACTTTGTCAAATGAGCATTTATTAGGTGATAGCATACAGTTACTGTTGGAGGTATGGTTCTGTTCAGGGCAAAAATCCACACGCCCGTCCATGCGCATGCACGGACAGAGCGGGGAGACCAGCAATTAGAAAATAGAATAGACCCCCAAAACAAACCATGTGCCAAAAGTAAAAACCCCCAACGTAACTGATGCAGTATGAAGCTGGTCCATCCGGAGCTCATCAAAGATCAGGGGTAGCGTCACCCTGGGCTGAGCGAATGGTGGCATATTTGCAACAGCATGTTGCTGTAGTCAGTTAAATCCAAGTGTAAAAGGGAAGCATAATACACCCCTGCAGCAGCAATATAACAACAAGCATGTTGGAAATCCATTAAATTATAGTGATAACAGGTAGGGGCAGCATGCGTCCTGTAGAAACTCTGGTTGCTCAGGAAGCTTGATATTGGACATCCAGAGGAAGAAAAACAATGTTGGAGTATGAAGCTAGTACTTCCAGGGCTAATCGGGATCAGGGGAAGCGTCACCCTAGGCTGAGCAAATGGCGGCATGTTTGCAACAAGCATGTTGCTGTAGTAAGTTGAGGCTAATAGTGCAGCATAAAGGGGGAAGCATAATACACCCCTGCAGCAGCAATATAGCATAGGATATGTTGTATCCACTGAACTATAGTGATTACAGGTAGGGGAAGCATGCGCCCTGTAGAAGACTCTGGTGGCTCGTGAAGCTCGATTTTCCACGCATCGAGGAATGACAGATCATGATAAGATAGAATTGTTGAAGTTGAAGTGCGGTGTGTGGCATACCATATTGTGGAATTTTGCTGTAGGGTGTATTAGTTTTGACTGTTAATTAGTCTGATAGCCTGAGGGAAAAAGCTATCCCTCAGTCAGCTAGTGTGGGATCGGATGATGCGGAGACGTCTTCCTGAGGGAAGCAGAAAGCAGCCTGTGGGATGGGTAGCTGAGTAATTGATGATCCTCTGGGCTTTCCTTATACACCGCCTGGTGCAGATATCCTGGAGGGAGGGAAGCTCACCTCCAACAATGTGGCTGGCAGTTTGCACGACCCTTATCAGAGCTTTATGGTTGCCAGCGGTGCTGTTTCCAAACCAGGCAGTGGTGCAGCCTGTCAGGATGCTCTCCATAGTGCGGGTGTAAAATGTTCTGAGGATGCTGGGGCTCATTCCAAACTTCCTCAGCCGTCTCCGGAAGAAGAGGCCTTGATGTGCCTTCTTCGGCACTGTGTCAGTGTGTAGGTCCAGGTGAGATCCTCACTGGTGTTAACACCGAGAAACTTAAAGCTGCTCACCCACTTCACGGGTGTCTTGTCGATGGTGATAGATTTGTGTTCTCTGTTCTGTCTCCTGAAATCCACCACATGCCACCATGTAAGCATGTTGTGTATGCACTAAATTATAGTGATAACAGGTAGGGGGAAGCGTGTACCCTGTAGGAACTCTGGTTGCACATAAAGCTTGATATTCGACATATAGAGGAAAGAAAAACGATGTTGCAGTATGAAAGCTAGTACATCCGTGGCTAATCAACAATCAGAGGAAGCATCACCCTGGGCTGAGAAAATGGCAGCATATTTGCAACGAGCATGTTGCTGTAGTCAGTTAAAGCTCAGTGTGAAGCGTAAAGGGGGAAGCATAATACACCCCTGCAGCAGAAACATAACAAGCATTTTGTATGTCCACTAAATAGTGATAACAGGTAGGGGAAGCGTGTGCCCTGTAGGAACTCTGGTTGCTCATGGAGCTTAATATTCGACATACAGGGGAAAGAAAACAATGTTGCAGTATGAAGCTAGTACATTCGGGGGTAATCAAGATCAGGGGAAGCGTCACCCTGGGCTGAGCAAAAGGCGGCATGTTTGCACAAGCGTGTTTGCTGTAGTCGGTTAAAGCCAAGTGCGAATCATAAAGGGGGAAGCATAATACACCCCTGCAGCTCAATACAATGAGCATGTAGTATATACGCTAAATCCATGACTTTTGCGCATCTAAAATGTCCTTGATCCCTGGACGAACGCAACGTTCTTATGCCATTGGATCAAGCGGATTGGATTTGACTGGCGGCGCTCTGAAAAGTGCGATACCCATGACCACGGGTATCGGATTTGGATTGGTCACGCACCACCGATACCCGATCCACTCAAAATGCTTGGATCGGCTTTGCTACTGATCCAAAATATCGGATCGGTACATCCCAAGTAGAGATGCTAATCAAAGAACCTGCAGTAGTTCAAGGCTTTAAACATGTAGAACAACTGTCACAAACAGAAGGTTGTTCTAAACCATTATCACACGAACCATCTATTCTGATTCATTTAATATAATTACAGTCCATAATACTGTTTTTTTATTCACGTCCTTTACATTTAAAAAGAGTATACCACCCATCACCTAAAGACCTGTTAAAGGCTATAATTCAACCTGCTTTCTAAATTTAGCTCTTGTGGATTTAACAAGTTTGAACCATTAAATAGACCTTACATCAATAGTCAAAAATCAATATGTCTACAAATGATGGCATCTCTCATTTCTGATAGCAACAAGTACAAATATGTGATGCTGTTGTTTACAGAGTACAGATCAGCCTTCAAAATGCAGTCCACACAGGACTGTTAGCCTCTAAGAGCATGACCCACAGACTTGAGTCAATATTGTGTCAATGAATGCTGGCTTTTATTAGTCTTGGATTTAACAAAAAATGAAAAAGGAAAATATTTTGGCTAGAGAGACTTTCCTGTTTTTTTCCGTTCATATGCACCGTAGAATTACAGTTTACTCATTTGTTTATATTGAGTAGGGACTTTCAGAACTGAAACACACAGTTGCTCTCTCTTTTTCTCTCACACAAACAGACATCCATTTTATGCCTTTACAAGGTGTTTATACAAGGTGTGAATTTTCCTTGTAAATCAAGTGATGAGTAGAGACTTTCAGAACTGAAACACACACAACCACACACACAACCACACACATATACTAGGTCTTCCTAATTATTAAAGATGTGAATTTCCCTCATAACAGTATGATATAGCAATAAACATATTTATAAGACAAACAGGGAGTTTTAGTGCTTCAAGACACGACTGCATTACACTGCAGTGAACCTGAAGTATAGTGAAGTATAACTGCAGCACACATGTAGTATAGTGTAGTACAACTGCAGTACACATGTAGTATAGTGTAGTACAACTGCAGTACACATGTAGTATAGTGTAATACAACTGCAGTACACATGTAGTATAGTGTAATACAACTGCAGTACACTTGTAGTATAGTGTAGTACAACTGCAGTACATCTGTAATATAGTGTAATACAACTGCAGTACACATGTAGTATAGTGTAGTACAACTGCAGTACACCTGTAATATAGTGTAATACAACTGCAGTACACCTGTAGTATAGTGTAGTATAACTGCAGAACACCTGTAGTATAGTGTAGTACAACTGCAGAACACATGTAGTATAGTGTAGTACAACTGCAGTAAGCCTGTAGTAGTCCCAACTTTCAAATCACATGAACCAAAATTTTATCCATTAAATGAGCTCATTTCAATGCCTGCTCCAGTTCTCAGAACAGTTGGCACAGGGGCAATAAATGGCTGAAAATGCAAGATATTTTGAAAAGATTCAGCTGAGAACATCCAGCAACTAATGATGTTAATTAACATCAGGTCTGTAACATGAATAGCTATAAATGGGATGTGTTAGAGCAGGGGTGTCAAACTCATTTTGGTCTGGGGGCCGCATACAGTACAGCTTAATCTGATCTCAAGGGGGCCAGACCAGTAAAACTCATAGCAAAATGACATAGAACTAACAATAAGTCCACTTTTTTCTTTGTATTAATGCAAAGAAGAAGTAAATTATAAAAATCTTTATATTAAATGAATTGGCCTTTTATAAAAAATATATTATGAACAACCTAAGTAGTATGTGCAATGTCAACAACACTTTTACCCAGTTTAACATTTATTTAAGTGCATTATGCATAAAAACCGAACACAGTTATTGTACAGTGGTGCAAAGCATTTAATCACAGGTTTGTGGAACTTAAAAACACTGTCCTCCATGTTAACATAAATCAAACATCAAAATATAGAAATTGTTTACAATCCAATTTATAATTCCGGGAAGCAATTGTAAATACATGATTTGACTCCACACACTTAAAATCTGAAGTAACAGCTGTTTTAAAAAGAAAATCCTTGTAAAAATTGATAATTTATATGTAAGTATGTATGTTTTTTTTTTTAATGTAAACAAATTTATTTGATCAATTTGCCCCTGAAACTTGGCATCATTTAGCCGGCACAAGTGCATCAATATCAGGCATTATGTCCTGAGTAGCAGCCAATTTTAGAATCTCATTTAAAAGGTAGGGTCTCAGTGTAACAGCGTTTAGCTCAGGAGTTATTGACTAAAATGCCACTCAGACCCTGAAGCTCAGTACTACCATCTGCTGGTAGTTCCACCAAAAATGAAAATGATTTTTTTCATATTGCAGATTTATCCACGGACTGAACTCCCTGGCGGGACGGTTCCGGCCCGCGGGCCGTATGTTTGACACCCCTGTGTTAGAGAGTCTCTTAAAAGTAAAGATGGGCAGAGACTCCCTAATTTGTGAAAGAGTGTGTAAAACAATTGTGGAATACTTCAATTCAATTCAATTCAGTTTATTTGTATAGCGCTTTTTACACTTGACATTGTCTCAAAGCAGCTTTACAGAACATAAACATAGAACAAAATGTTAATATAAATAATAATATAAAGATTAACAGAATACAAAATTCAAGATTAATATGAGATAGATTTAGTTCACAATGTGTATGTATTTATCCCCAATGAGCAAGTCTGAGGTGACTCCGGTGACTGTGGGGAGGAAAAACTCCCTTACATGGTAAAGGAAGAAACCTTGAGAGAAACCAGACTCAAAGGGGAACCCATCTTCATATGGGTGACACTGGAGGGTGTGATTATAAAAACAAATACAGTACGTCCCTAAATCTTTCAAGTTGGCAGTTATTAGGCCACTCATCAAAAAACCTAATTTAGATCCAAACGACCTATAAAATTACAGACCTATTTCACACCTTCCGTTTATGTCTAAATTACTAGAAAAGGTTGTGTCTATTCAACTGAGCTCCTTCTTACAGGAGAACAACATCCTCGAAGAGTTTCAATCAGGTTTCAGGCCCCATCATAGCACAGAAACTGCACTTGTTAAAGTTACAAATTACTTGTTCTTAGCTTCAGACAAAGACTGTATGTCACTATTAGTTCTACTTGACCTTAGTGCTGCATTCGACACTATAGATCACAACATTCTCCTAGATCGCTTACAAAATTACACAGGTATTCATGGACAGGCTTTAAGCTGGTTTAAATCCTACCTGTCTGATCGATACCATTTTGTAGAATTAACTGGTGAATCCTCCAGTTTACTACCAGTTAATTATGGGGTCCCTTAAGGATAAGTTCTAGGACCTCTGCTTTTCTCGATATACATGCTTCCATTAGGGAACATTATAGGGATGAGCGAGTACAGCATTATCTGTATCTGTATCTGTATCTGTTAACCATATGAATTATCTTTATCTGTATCTCTACTCGGAGTGGGTGGGGCCGAACCCGGAAGTAGGCGGGGCTTGTTT
Source organism: Tachysurus vachellii (assembly GCF_030014155.1). NCBI lineage: Eukaryota > Metazoa > Chordata > Actinopteri > Siluriformes > Bagridae > Tachysurus > Tachysurus vachellii. The sequence goes on from NC_083466.1 coordinate 29,234,279, forward strand.
TGAAATGGGCGGGCTTTAACCGGTATGTTATTTTAAGCATGCAATTGATATGGGTTGATCAGAAATTGTTATATTTATTGCTGATTAGAAAAATGTTTACAGGACAGCATCAGGATTGAGCTTCAGATCAATGGTTTTGATCACGATAGCAAACGAACTATATTACAGAACAAGTTTTGCAACAATGAAAACAAAACAATGCAGTGCAATTATGAAGTAAAATGTAATGAACATAACTTTCTTTTTTAACTTTTAATTTTTTTATGATCAGTGTGATTTTTTTTTTTTTTTTTTGGTTCTTTTTTATTTTTTTATTTCCACACCAGGTGTGTGAGTGTGTGTAGCTTAATAATTAATTTGTAATGTTTATAACACTAGCTTACTACCTTTATGTTTTCATGAAATACAGCAAAAACGTGTCAGACACTCAGTGTCTGGTTACTGGTTAGAGACAGCTGAAGGTTTAAAAAAGAAAAAAAATCTCCGACAGGCAGAGACGCAATGCGAGTCGCATTCTACCAAGCAAGCACCACGTCTGAACGAACCCACATTTACCAGAACTCTACTGGTTAGTAAGTACGTATTATTAACGTTACAACCCGAAGTAAAAAGCTGAAGAAACCCTAAACGTTAACGGAAAAGACCCGCGAACCCGAGTGACTGAGGGAGAGACAGAGAGCTGTTCTGTGTGTGACTGTGAGTGAGCAGAGCGAGACACAGCAACACAATACATCTGTATGTGTGTAAGGGAGGGGTGCTGTGACTAGCCTATCACTGTAGGGGAGGGGCGCTGTGACTAGCCTATCACAGAACGCTGACACAATCAGCTACACAATGATGATTTTCATTGAATCCGAGCACAGATATTGACTCGTATTACTCGTATAATACTCGTACTCGGCAGAAGTGCTTTATCCGTACCGGATACTCGTTTCAGCCGAGTATCCGGATCATCTCTAATACATACTGTACATGCATACATACATACATACACACTGAACTATATATATCTTGAATTTCTTATATTAATTCTTTATATTACTCCTTATGTTTACCTTCTGTTCTATGTTTATGTTCTGTAAAGCTGCTTTGAGAGAATGTCCATTGTAAAAAGCGCTATACAAATAAACTTGAATTGAATTTAAAAACTCTTCTTATACAACGACATGTAAACCAAAAAATAAGACATTGAAAAGGGTATAATTCAAGAAGATAATACAGGAAAACAAATAAAAAGAAATCTCACCAGCTACAGAGAATTCACCTCATTCCTCAGTTTAAGATGTTTAGGAGAGTGAGAGAGTGTAGTTTGGGTTTCTTGGTGAGGAAAAACCCCTCAATCACATCTCACTCTACTGGTACTAGTGTTGTAAAATAAAATGAAGATAATTAAATGTCTCCTTATTAAAATATTAATCTTATAAAGATTTGTTGTTGTGTAGATCTTTGTCTGTACTCATGAATACATTGTTTTTGTTCATATGTATAAGCACACAGTCAAATGTCAGTAGATTTGAAGCTGATAGATGCACTGGAAGTATAAATAAATAACAAAAACAAAAGTGTCATTGGTTAAGTATTTAAACTGATCAGAATTCCATGAGTTCAAATCCCAGCACCACTTTGCTGCAACTGCAGGACCCTTGAGCGAGGTCAGTAACTCTGACCCTCTTAACTGCTCAGCTGTATATATGAGATTAATGTCAGTTGGTGTGGATAAGGGAATCTGCTAAATATTGTAAATGTTCTCCACTACTTACACTACACCACTATAGGTACTCCAATTATTACATCCTACCACCATTGTAGAAAATACCATAAACTAAAACTATACTACAGTGGCAGAGAAGTGCAAAACACAATAACAAATTAGAAAACACAATAAAATTTCCCAAAATTAATTTTTCTTTTTGCAGTGAGCAGGAGAACTGATAAATTAAGAGTAGAGACAAGTGCCATGGGAAAGAGAGCTGAGCAACCTGTCACCCATATGAGGATGAGGTTCCCCTTTGAGTCTGGATCCTCTTAAGGTTTCTTCCTTTACCTTCTAAAGGGGTTTTTTCTTGCCACTGCTTCCTGAGTCACCTCAGACTTGCTCATTGGGGATAAATACATACACACTGAACTAAATATATCTAATATTAATCTTGAATTTTGTATTCTATTAATCTTTATATTATTCTTTATATTAACCTTTTGTTCTATGTTTATGTTCTGTAAAGTTGCTTTGAGACAATGTCAATTGTAAAAAGCACTACACAAATAAACTTGAATTGAATTGAATGTGTGAAATCCCTCACCACACACAACAACCAAACCTCCTTGAGGTGCATACAAAGCAGGAACAGTACTTCCAAGCCCTGCACCAAGCCCAGGCAGAGGAGTGGCTGGTGTGTCAGAGCCTGGTACAGCTGGCAAGTACTCCTGGAGCAGCCAAACTTTTCCATTTTAACCTGTGTGAAAACATCATTTATCATGAACAACAATATTCATATGTTCTAAACAAACATTTATAGAAAAAAAGTATTCAGACTCCATAAATTACCAACATTAGTACCTTGTGGTGAAACCATTAAAAATCCAGAAAATGCTTATTTAATCCTATTGTTTAATTATTTATGTAATTATTATTTATATGTAATTATTCAGAATACTAATTCAGAATGCTAATTTATAAGCAAATGTGAGTATATAATGGGGCAAAAAAGTATTTAGTCAGCCACCAATTGTGCAAGTTCTCCCACTTAAAAAAGATGAGAGAGGCCTGTAATTTTCATCATAGGTACACTTCAACTACAGAATGAGAGACAAAATGAGAAAAAAATCCAGAAAATCACATTGTCTGATTTTTGAAGAATTTATTTGCAAATTATGGTGGAAAATAAGCATTTGGTCAATAACAAAAGTTAATCTCAATACTTTGTTATATACCCTGTGTTGGAAATGACAGAGGTCAAACGTTTTCTGTAAGTCTCCACAAGGTTTTTACACACAGTTGCTGGTAGTTTGGCCCATTCCTCCATGCAGATCTCCTCTAGAGCAGTGATGTTTTGGGGCTGTCGCTTGGCAACAGATTTTCAACTCCCTCCAAAGATTTTCTATGGGGTTGAGATCTGGAGACTGGCTAGGCCACTCCAGGGGCCTGTTTCAGAAAGGTCGTTCAACCTACTCTGAGTTTAAACTTGAACTCTGAGTTGACAATCCCTTGAGTTTTAAAGTGAAAGTGAAAGTGACGTGACATATGGCTAAGTATGGTGACCCATACTCAGAATTTGTTCTCTGCATTTAACCCATACAAAGTTCACACACACAGCAGTGAACAAACACACACCATGAAGCAGTGGGCAGCCATTTATGCTGCGGCGCCCGGGGAGCAGTTGGGGGGGTTTGGTGCCTTGCTCAAGGGCACCTCAGTTGTGGCCGGACCGAGACTCTGATGTAAGGATGGATAAGATTATGGATCTTATTGACTGTAAAGAAAAATGGTATCGCTCAAATAAAAACGCATAGGGATGTGACTTCATCAACAGGATCGTCCATAAAATGACACGCCATTTCATTCATTTTACATTTATGGCATTTAGCAGACCCACTTACCCAGAGTGACATATTTTATTTCAATTCATACAACTGAGCAATTGTGTCCACAAAAGCTTGGTTGACCTGGGATTTGAACCCATGACCTTCTCATCAGTAGTCCAACACCTTAACCACTGAGCTACCCCATCCCACATCCCTTTTGCTGCTCTCTGCGTAACTGAAATGTGGGCAATGAATAAGGTGTTTAAACATCGCTTCCTCTTTAAAAAAGGGGAAGAGAACGACAGAAACTCTGGGTTTACAGAAGAAAACCTGCTCCCGACCAGGTTAGGTTCACAGAGTAAGTTACTATGGTAACTGACTGAGTATAAGTTACCTCTCTTTCAGAAACGGGCTTAACTGAACCTGCTTTCTCGGGTTTAACATACCTCCCTTTCTGAAAAGGAAAACCCAGAGTGTCCCTCATTTCAGGGTTAACATACTCAGAGTTTTCACTTAACTCCCTTTCTGAAACAGGCCCCAGGACCTTGAAATGCTTCTTACAAAGCCACTCCCTCGTTGCCTGTGCGGTGTGTTTGGGATCGTTGTCATGCTGAAAAGACGGCCCCAGACATGTTCTGGCTTAAGCAGGGGGACACGTCTAGCACTGCAGGATTTGAGTCCCTGGCAGCGTAGTGTGTTACTGATGGTAGCCTTTGTTACTTTGGTCCCAGCTCTCTGCAGGTCATTCACTAGGTCCCCGTTTGGTTCTGGGATTTTTGCTCACCATTCTTGTGATCATTTTGACCCCACGGGGTGAGATCTTGCGTGGAGCCCCAGATCCAGGGAGATTATCAGTGGCCTTGTATGTCTTCCATTTTCTAATAATTACTCCCACAGTTGATTTCTTCACATCGAGCTGCTTACCTATTGCAGATTCTGTCTTCCCAGTCTGATGCAGGTCTACAATTTTGTTTCTGGTGTCCTTTGACAGCTCTTTGGTCTTGGCCGTAGTGGAGTTTGGAGTCTGACTGTTTGAGGTTGAGACAGGTGTCTTTTATAGTGATAATGAGTTCCAACAGGTGCCATTAATACAGGTAACGAGTGGAGGACTGAGGAGCCTCTTAAAGAAGAAGTTACAGGTCTGTGAGAGTCAGAAATCTTGCTTTTTGTAGGTGACCAAATACTTATTTTACAGAGGAATTTACCAATTAATTCATTAAAAATCTTACAATGTGATTTCCTGGATTCTTTCCCCCATTCTGTCTCTCATAGGTGAAGTGTAACCATGATGAACATTACAGGCCTCTCTAATCTTTTTAAGTCGGAGAACATGCACAATTGGTGGCTGACTAAATACTTTTTTGCCCCACTGTATTTGAAGTTGATATGTTAACTGGAGGTTTACTGATAACAGATGGAAGATATACAAGGGGAACATTTCCTAGGAGTGTTTCCTTGTCCTTGTGATGCAATTATGTAATGAAAATTCTGTATTTCAGGATTTATTCTGATTTTCTGACCTATAATATGAAAGGATAATGACTGAATTTATGCACAAGCACAACATCCATTTTTCAGTCACTTCCACCATTCTCTGAGAATAGAAATGACTATATTCATGAACAGTAACATGCAAAATTATAAATAGATGGATAAAGAGACAAGAGTCTGTGGAAGGAAGCCAAAAGTCCAATGCAGAAAAGGAAGAATGTCAGTAGCCAAGTGATGACCTCAATAGGAGGTCATAGTCCACAGTCAGAGACTGTTACCTAGCGGCTACCTAGTTGCCTGCTGCAATTACATGGCGTGAAGACAAGGGACAGAGACCCACTCATCATGGCTAATTTAATAAGCCCTTGCTTCTTCTCCTGATATGGGATGATGTAGCCAAACTGTCATTCAAAAGATGGCATACCCAGTGTGCCACAGTGTATTATGGGCATATACTCCACCCACATTAGGTGTTTTGACCACATTAAATGGTTCGAGGAAGCCAGACAAGAGAGGGAGTGCACCAAATCTTGGTTAACCATGTCTGTCTGCCCATTTGACCCCAGCTCAGCTGTTGCCAGGGCCTGCTCGAGTTTTCCCAGAGCATTGGCTTGGCAAGACGCATCCCACCTTATCCACTCCAGATCTGCATGCTTGTGGTCTGGTGCAGACATACTATTAAGGAGAGGAGGCCTACAGAGTTGAAGTGAGTGCTGAGCATGGCCCATTATCCGATTGGAAAAAGAGGTGGGAAACTGTGGAGAGAAAGTCGTAACAATAGTCCAGCACAGATATGAAAGAATTACACTTGCCAAGTGATGACTTCAATAATAATAATAATAATAATAATAATAATAATAATCATCATCATCATCATCATCATCATCATCATCATAATAATAATAATTCATAGGAATGATGGCAAGATCAGAACTCAAACCGAGCATTTTGTGTGAATTGCCATATTAGTTGAAGGCATACAGTACTGTCATGGAGTCACCATGTCCTTCCCTCACTCACCAGCATTCACATTCACCTGAGTATTAATCAGCACCACCTGTTCCTCATTCTCCAATCAACACACAGTATATAATCCACTCTCAGTCACTCACTCATTGTCTAGTCTCGTATTTACTAACAACATTTTCTCTGCAGTCATTCAAGCTCCAGACTCCCCTTTGTCTTCCAGCAATCGGCTACCCTTCCTTCAACCTCACTTTTGGAGCTATAGGATTTGCTATATCTACTTCCTTAAGTTAGAGATTAATTGACTCGGCTTCCTGGGATATCCCCTGCGTGTGTGCTAGTGTGTGCTGCTACATTGTGGTGATTCGTACTGGTCTTTCCTGATATACTGTATATGGTTACTGACTTCAATAAACTCACTCTGTTTTGCTTACCTAGGTCCGTAGCTTGTGTAGCTTCATTACACATACATATATGATTAGAGGTTCTTGATATATTTGTATGTCTGTTTTTTTTTATTTCATAGAAGGGCCCCAGAGATATGGCCTGTGGGAAGAAGCTTCTCCTCATTCTCTCTGTTTGCTTTCAGGGAGCGGAAGCATTTCCCTGAATGCAACAAAGTAAATAGTCCATTGTTGGGATGGTTGAGATCCTTTACAATCTTCCTGGCTCTGGTTTGGCACCGTGTGCTGTAGATGTCCAGCAGGTCAGGGAGCTCAGTGTGGATGGTGCGTTCAGCTGACCTCACCACCCTCTGGAGGGCTCGCCTGTCCTGCATGGTGCTGTTCCCAAACCAGGATGTGATGCTACCTATCAGGACCCTCTCAATGGTGCAGGTGTAGAAAGTCTTTAGCACCTGAGAGGGTAGTCTGAAGTCCCTTAAGCGTCTCAGGTGGTAAAGTCGCTGCCGGGCCTTCTTCACCAAGGTGTTGATGTGACATGGCTGAACCCAGCGGTACAGGACCACGCCATCCAGCCGGCCGAGTTTTTCTCGGTTTACCGCATGGACAGAGCACTGGAGTCGGGGAAGTCAAGAGGATGTGGAGTGTGTCTGATGGTGAACAACCACTGGTGCGACAGCGTGAGCATTGTTCCTCTTACACGCTCCTGCAAACCAAATTTGGAACTACTGACCATCAAATGTCGGCCCTTCTATCTACCTCGGGAATTCAGCTTGGTCATAGTCAGTGCCATTTATATTTCACCTCAAGCAGACACGGGCATGGACACTCCAGTATTAGGGACTTACAAGAGACACTAACGCTACACCAAACACAGCATCGGGACGTTGCGCTCATTGTGGTGGGAGACTTTAACAGTGCCAACCTCAAACGCATGCTACCGAACTTTCAGCAGCACATCACCTGCCCCACCAGGGGCGAAAGGACACTGGACCACTGCTACACACCTTTTAAGAACAGCTACAAGGCATAATCACGTCCACTGTTTGGGAAATCGGACCATGAAACCATCTTCCAAAGGCTGAAACAGGAAGCTCCAGTTCAGAGGGAGGTCGCGCGCTGGACTGACCAATCGGTGGCCGCTCTGCAGCACGCTTTGGATGACGCAGACTGGGACATGTTCAGGCGCAGCTCTGATGACCTCAACATGTATACAGAAGCGGTTGTGGGATTCATCAGGAAACTAGCTTGGCCCTTGAGAATGTACTGCTATTTTTACTCTAATAATAATACTGTGGTAGTCACAATTCCCTTATTATACTAAAACAGTAAAATTACAGTCATACCCCCTACATCATCTCAAAGCAAATGAATTTCTTCAGAAACTTTTCTTTTCTTGCATTTATCCATGTTTGCCTACCTGGGGTTAAAAAGTTTGATCTGAATTGAATGGAATGGAATTTTCAATTTCGCGCTGCGGATTTCGCAAGTCGGCAGTTATTACGCATATTTTGAGCGACAAAAAACAATTAAACACGGTTTATTTTAATGTTACAAGAGCATCATAATCTTAGAATTTAGAATTACATTTTTAAAAAAAAACTAACTAACTAAAATGAAAGAAATTTAAATTAAATATTTAAATCTACAGGGAGCCGCAGCAGAGGGATGAAAGAGCCACTTGCGGCTCCGGAGCCGCGGGTTGCCGACCCCTGTACTAGACAAACACCACACCACTATAGAGACCACTATAATATTTAATGCAGTTTACTTCCTAATATGCAAAAAGATGTTTTAGATTTTAATTTATTTGCGTTAGTTTATGTCAGCAGTGTGTCTTTGTTAGGAATTGTTAGGAGCTACTTGGACATTTCCCTGCCAGACCAACAGAAAGTGCTGGCAGGCATTTCTTTATAGCCTGTTTTCTGTTTGTTATTCCCCACATGAGCTGTGCTTTACCCTTCCTATTGTTCCACATTTCAAATCATGTCACCTGTTCCTTATTTACCCTAATGTTTTGCTCTATCTATATCAGCCCTTTTCTATCTCTCTTTGTCAGTCATTGTTTTGTGTTTGCACAGTACATTCAGATGTGTTTCTAGGTTTCCATGTCATTGTTATATTTTAAGTTGTATTTGTCCCATGTTTGTTGTAAATGTAATTGTATTTTATTTGTATTAATTAAAGCTGTGCTTTATTTGGGTTTGCTTCTCTGCACACAGGTGATCATGATTACCACAGAGAATGGGTTTAATCCCCGTTTTGGGTTGTTTCTCTCAAATGTTTCAGAATTACTAACCTTCTGCAGACCCAGCAGGATTGCCCAGGTAGTTTCCTATTTTTTTTCCTAATGAAAATACAAAATACAAAAGTAAGAATAAAAACAAATCTGTACAATGTGGAATGAATGGGGTGGAAATGTGGAAGTATGTTGTATATAAATTAGATGTGTTATATACATGATAATGTTCAAAATATGTAAAGTGAGTTTCAAAGTGATGTGTGCAGTGAGCAATGTATGGTGAGCGAAAAGGTTCATCTGAGGTAGTAATGTCATGTTTGAGTATGAGTCCATAGAGACCTGGTTCTAAGTGTATTGTTGGTTGAGGGCTCGTTTGGCCTCTGGAAAGAAGCTCCTCCTCATTCTCTCTGTGTTTGCCTTGAGAGAATGGAAATGTTTTCCCGACTGCAACAGAGAAAAGAGTCTATTGTTGGGATGGCTGAGGTCCAGCACCGCTTCAGGTCAGGACTCAGTGCTGATGGTGCGTTTGGCTGATTCTCAGGATCACTTGAGTGCGGGTTTAAAATCAGCGGTTGCTGAGTTTGTTGTACACCAATTGAAATAAAAGTGTCTCTGTCATATGTAATAATGGCCATAGTGAAGATATGTAGCTGTCTAGGCTAGAAAAACTGCAAAAAATGTACAGAAATAAACAAAGTGTGATTGGAGCAGTCGCGATGGCAGCAGACCTCATGGGCGCCATCTTGGATTCTGTCCAAGAATTGTATTTATAAACATTATATAAAATAAAGAAACCATCTTCTTGTTTAATAACTCAGTCATCTGCCTACATCTGATTTGACTGTCTCTAGTATCTCCACTTTATGTAAGAGAATAGCCACCCCAGCTGAATGGCTATAGTATATTAATTACTCCATTGATTTTTCAAACTTTTAGTGTCTGACTCACCTGAATGTGTCTCCAGGAGCAGTAAAATCACAGAATCACAACTTTTCAGAACAGAAACTAGGCTTTCACAATATCACGTATAACTCTCACATTTAAGGACAAGACAGACTTCTCTTCATGGGAGTCCACACAATGTCGTTTCAGACAATGCCACCCAATTTACAAGGATTTCACACACATCACTAGTAGCCCAGAATATCCCCAGGCCAGCAGGCTAGCTGAGAGGGTAAACTGCTAACGGAGAAATCCAGAAGAGATGGATCAGATGTGTTTTTAAACTTACTCAACCTTAAAAACATTCCATGTGACCAGACCCTGGGTTTTCCTGCAGAGAGATTAATGTCCAGGCGGACTCAAACAACTCTGCCAATCAGGAAGTGTGTTTTTGTGCCAGCCTCAAGAAATAACATTGTTGTCATGGATCAACTCTCCAAGAAGTGCCACTGTCAAAACCAGTAAAGCACTGTGACCACTCGTGCAAGGTGAAGTAATGAGACTCACAACTTCTAATGGACATGATCAAATTTCACTCATTAAACAGTTCTGTGATAAACCAAGATCATCTCTCGTGCAGTACAAAGGAAAAGAATACAGACGAAACCAGAAATATATCCTTCCAGTCTCAAAGCTGCCACCACAACAGTTCAAGCACATTGAGATGTCACTTCTCGTTGTCCAGTCCTCCTCCGCCAAGTACAAACACAAACATCCCACTCCAAATGATGCGGGAGAACAATACATCTCAGTAGTACCTACTGAAGTTTCATGTAGGTTAACTAAGAGAAATCCCTGCATCTCAAAATGTACAATTTCTTTCTATCCAGGATCCAAAAATACTAAAGCCAATGTCCGGTCCCACATGCACTTTCCCATTACGCAGACTCAGACTGCAGGCGCAGGTTCAGGTGCAATTCACTGGCAAATACTCAATGCTCAATAGAAGTGAAACATTCTCAATAGACGTAAGATCATTTAATTCGTGTGTCATCATATGAAGGTGGTCCTGTCAGCATCAAACAGGACACTAGGTACACAAATCTTCTAGTAGGAAAAATGATTTAGTGTCCTGATCATTTTTACTGCATGGAACCACCACTTGGGGGCGCTGCTGCTCAGGAAGTATAGAGAGTAAACAGACATGACGGGAATTCAGTCTCCTTTAATTTAATCTGAGTTTAATGAAGCAAGAGTCGATTCCATCGGCTTACAAATGATTCATTGCCATTTTCTGTGGCCAAATCTTACGTATACTCATTAGACTGTACACCCTTCTGTTTGGTTCATTTTCTTTCTTTTCTTTTAAAAAAATAAATTCAATAAATAAATAAATAAAATACCATTTACATAAAGTATTAATAAAATATGAAGTATCTTTTTGGGCTTATTTGTATGTTACATCACAGGAAACTCATTCTATCATCTTTATCATCTTTTTAACAATATATTTTATTTTTCTTTAATTCCTTTAATTTCCTATCTATATGTATATTTCTGTATCAGTTAGTCTAAATAAATACAGAGAAATGTTGAGGATGTGAACTTCTGCATGAACCACAAACACGTCTCATTATACACTGATTATTTATTGACCTTCATTCTTCTACTATTTTATAACAATTCAAATCAATAGTAAGAGAGAAGGAAGAAAAGATATGATGTAAATCTGCATGAAGACAGAAACAAATCAAACAATTTTACAGCAGAACAGGAAGTTATACATGTGTCTGATTATGTAAAAAGTACATTTTATAAAATAATTATTCATTATTTATTAATGTAGAGAGGATTTAAACACTCTGTAGGTTCGTTCAGGCTGTTTTACGCTGGTCAATTGTGTTCTTGTTGAAATTCACCCACTTGTCTTGGGGATTTGCACAAAAACGACGACCGTTCTGTAGAGTAAAGCTGTAGAGGAGAGAGAAGATTTACATCAGTGTGAAACTGTAATAAAATCAGAAAATCAGACACTCTGACACGCCTCAAACCTCCAAGATAATATAAAGTTAGATTCATATATAAGATTTATAAGTTAGATTCAGTACCAAGTTCAATTCTATTACACATAAACATAAAGAATTAATAGACATGAAATTATTAACTTTAATTATTCATTAAAAATAAACAAGGGACTGAACACTTACATGACTCCAGGTTTTAGACACTCAGGATCTGTTACTTTATAGTCTGTAATGAATCTTGCAGGGATTGGTTGTGTCTGATATCTGAAACAGCACTCAACTGTTCCATCTGTGTGAAAACATTTCTACATTTAGTTCTGTGATTAAATGTTCAATAAGAAAATATTAGACACTTTTATATCTAGTATCAGATGCAGATTATTGTAGCTATTAAACTGTATTATCTTAATGTAAGTGAGAACAGGAACTAGCGTGTATATAAAAAGTTTGTAATCAATTCCTGTATGAAAGACCAACAAAGTGTTTAATAAATAATAAATAATTCATTACTCCTGATACTTTCTGATACTCTTCAGCTCCTGTCATCAAATGAGTCTCATCCAGTTTTATTTGCTGTTCTTTTTGTAAATTAGAGAATAATTACATAAATAATTTAGATATTTTCTCTTTTAATTACAAGTTTACAATTTTAGAAATTTACGAGAAAACAAACAGACAAAAAGCTGCTTAACCTGCTTTAAATATGCAGAACTTATTTATTTTTCTAAAAACAGAAACATGTATGTTATTGTATTATATTACATTATGTATATAATGGTAAAATAAATAAAGAAAAAAGTATTTTAAAAAAGATTTAGAAATTAAGTCAATTTATAGTTAAATAATGTATTCCACCTGCTCTATTACAGTAAATGATGTACAAAATAAATAATAATTTGTTATTAATGGACAGAGATTCACTCACCTTCAGTGTTGTTTAGGCTGTTAAACAGACGCTGGTCAATTCTGTTCATGCGATCCTTCACCCACTTGATGCCGGTATCTGCACACACAAGACGACCGTCCTGTAGAGTAAAGCTGTAGAGGAGAGAGAAGATTTACATCAGTGTGAAACTGTAATAAAATCAGAAAATCAGACACTCTGACACGTCTCAAACCTCCAAGATAATATAAAGTTAGATTCATATATAAGATTTATAAGTTAGATTCAGTACCAAGTTCAATTCTATTACACATAAACATAAAGAATGACATGAAAATATTAACTTTATTTATTCATTAAAAATAAACAAGGGACTGAACACTTACATGACTCCAGGTTTTGTACACTTAGGATTTGTTACTTCATAATCTGTAATGACTCTTACAGGGATTGGTCCTGTCAGAAATCTGAAACAGCACTGATCTGGTCCAGCTCCAGCTGTGTGAAAACATTTCTACATTTAGTTCTGTGATTAAATGTTCAATAAGAAAATATTAGACACTTTTATATCTAGTATCAGATGCAGATTATTGTAGCTATTAAACTGTATTATGTCACAGTTGAGTTCTGGACTCTGATTGGTCAGAAGGTGTTGATTAATTCTCTATAACAGCAGCTCTGACTGTAGTGCAGGTTTATATTAATGCACTCGCTCTGATACCTTATCGTTTCTATAGTAACGGCTCATTCACAAGGACTCGTATGGCAGACACAACACATAAACAGATGTAAAAACCTGTGTGATCATTGATGTAGTGAAGTTTACACATGAAGTGAGAATAGAGGCTGTTGAGCAACGACTCTGTAGAAGATATTTTTACCCACATTAAATGGAACTAAAACCGGAGAGTATATATGAAATGTTATTATTTAATAAATAAATAAACAAATAAATAAATAAATAATATTCATCAACAGCATCATAGAAAAAAAAGTAAAATTTTAAAAAGATTAACTTTATCTTACAGGGGAGCACGGTGGCTTAGTGGTTAGCACGTTCGCCTCACACCTCCAGGGTTGGGGGTTCGATTCCCACCTCCACCTTGTGTGTGTGGAGTTTGCATGTTCTCCCCGTGCCTCGGGGGTTTCCTCCGGGTACTCCGGTTTCCTCCCCCGGTCCAAAGACATGCATGGTAGGTTGATTGGCATCTCTGGATAATTGTCTGTAGTGTGTGAGTGTGTGAGTGAATGAGAGTGTGTGTGTGTGCCCTGCGATGGGTTGGCACTCCGTCCAGGGTGTATCCTGCCTTGATGCCCGATGACGCCTGAGACAGGCACAGGCTCCCCGTGACCCAAGGTAGTTCGGATAAGCGGTAGAAAATGAGTGAGTGAGAACTTTATCTTACTCTGGGCCTTTGTGAAGGACTTAAAGCAGGCGAGAACAAGCAGAACCAGCAGGAGAAAACGAGAGATCATGACTGATGATGATGAGGAGGAGGAGGATGATGATGATTATGATGAGGAACAGAATGGTATTGATGCAGATGTATCAGGCTTCAGATGGACATTTGAACACAAAGGACTAGAAAGCCACCACACGATGAGATCCAGTTCTTTTTATTTCTGAAATAGAGAAATATCATCAGTGCATAAGTTTTTACTATTTATTTTAAATATCATGAGTTGTTACATAATTGTTATGTGTTATGTGTATAGTTATATAATACCTTTACAGTATTCTGCGTGTCAGATTAGGGAGAAAGAAAAAGAGGCCCTTTTTCCAGCTGTTAACATTGTACATGCTAGAAGGATGGGAACGTTAGTGGGGTTTGTGTGCAGGTGGTCGATAAGAACTTAAAATGGAATGAGGCCTTGTTGAGGTGATAAATCAAAGGGATACTCAAAGTGTACAGGGTGCACACACACACACACACACACACACACACACACACACACACACACACACACACACCTGGGGTACAAAAGGGAGAGCTGAAACACTAGAATTTGCCTGTTCACCCTGTAGACTTTGCACTGTGTGGCAGACGCCTTTTGCTGCAGTAAAATAATATTCTTTCTTTACTTCTTTGCTTTTCCCACCACCTCTGTGTTTTATACATCTAGATCCAAACTGCCACCACAGCACTTCTGAACAAATAGGTTTTGAGTCATGTTTTGATTGTGATTAGTGAGTCTATGTTACGGATGTTTTCCGGGAGTGAATTCCAGAGACGAGGAGCAGTGAGACTAAAGACTCTAACACCCATGGTGGTTAAACAGGAAGGAGGTGTAATAAGGAGCCTAGATGAGGAAGAGCTGAGAGTATGGGAGGGAGTGTAGAACTGTATGAGATCTGAGAGGTCTGGTGGAGTAAGATTGTAAAGAGCTTTAAAGGTGATGAGACGAATCTTAAAATCACTATGGTGTTTAATAAAGAGCCAGTGGATTTGTTGAAGGGAGGGAGTAATGTGATGCGTGATGGGAGTTTGGGTTATTATACGGGCAGCAGAGTTCTGAATAAGTTAAAGTTTGTGAAGAAGCTTTTGTGGCAATCCAGATAAGAGTGATTTACAGTAATTAATGTGGGAGGTGACAAGAGCATGTGTAAGAATGGCAGCAGTTTGGGGGTGAGGTGTGGGCGGAGACGAGCAATGCTACGGCATGGAGGTAACATGATCTGGGAACGCTGTTAATATGTGACTCGAAGGACAGATTACTCAAAAAGATGAGCCCCAAGTTTCTATCCTGGGCAGAGGGAGAAACTGAGGAACGATCAATGTAAAGTGAAAGACTGTTGGATTTGAACAAGGTAGGTTTTGAAGCTATTAGATGTGACCTAATGGGAGAAGATAGATTAAGAATAGAAGAGACCCAGGACAGAACCTTGGTGGTCACCACTACTGACAGGGAATGGCTGGTAGGAGCCAAGTGTGAGAAATCGTGTCAAGGCTGCACTCAAACATAACACGAAAAGGATTGTTAAGGGTCAAGCATCAGCAGCTGTCAGTTACTAGTTATTAGTGACCTTCATTTAAGCAGTTCAGTATGGAAATCAGACTGAAAAGCTTCATTCAGATTATTGTCACTAAGGTGAGGTGGGCACTCTATGTTTCGAGACTTAAGAACTTTTGTACATCGCTCTGGATAAAGCCGTCTGCAAAATGCTGCAAATGAAAATGCAACTGCTTGTTCCAGAATTTGGACAATGAAATGGAGATTTGATATTGGATTTAGTTTTTAGGACAAGATTTCAGATTCAGTGGGAAGCTTAAAGTAAGAGAATATTGACAGGAGACACAGGCACACTGTGGATGTGGCTATAAAAGATATTAGATGGAGAAGTGCTGCTGATGATTATTATATATTTTATCATATCGGTAACAGGAAGGTGGGTCGGATCAGTATGTTGTAAATAGTTTGTACAGGAAAGTGAGTTAGTTTCATTGTTTGTGCTCGTATCACACTGTAAGTATATATTATTTCTGACTGTCTAACGTCATCTTCTGCAGAATGATTTGAAGAATAATCGATTTCACTGATATTTATATTTAATGTTGTTCATGCCCCTGCACTCTGACCCCAACCTCCTCAGTATGTGCAGAAAAGAATTCCACTGTTCTGTAATGTATATGTTGCAATAATAAAGGCTTCCATGCCCCGTTCTATTCTATATTAAACTCATCTCAAGTCATGCAGTACGCATGCGCACTAGAGTTGTTTACCCTTTCAGCGGAATGTGCGCAGAAACCAAGATCATGTTCTCAGTTCATGAACAGCTTTAACGTCCATATTCCAGTTTACACAAGTAGTTTAGACAGAGTTTGTGATGTTACATTTATCTCGACTTATCAGTATTTTGTATAATAAAAAGTGTTAATGAAGTAATGACAATCTCTCTCTCTCTCTCTCTCTCTCTCTCTCTCTCTCTCTCTCTCTCTCAGTCTGTAATAATATTGTCTTGTGTTTTCTCTGTATGTATATCTGTATTGTATATTTACAGGACCACATTTCTATACAAAACCAATAAATGAAGTGATGGAGATCTGAAACAGTTTCACTTTGAGACATCATTGTTCTGACCAGACAAACTGTAGCCTTCAGCCAAACACTAAACATCATGTAACCAGTAATAAAATATCATTGTAAAGCACAGGAATAACCTTACCCAAGTTACTCGAGGGGAGAGCCACAGTACATCCACAGGGTCATTAACCCTCAGTGTGTACAGTACTCACAGTCTGAGACTGACGCATAGTCCATGAACCCTGAACACAGGAAGTGCTGCAACAATGGTACTCCCACTCGACAAAATACCCCAAGATAGGTTCCAGAACTTTAATAATGTACTCTCATAAACCAAGAACAATAAGTGGAGCTAAAACTCTTCTTATACAACGACATGTAAACCAAAAAATAAAACATTGGAAAGGGCATAATTCAAGAAGATAAAACAGGAAAACAAAGAAAATAAATCTCACCAGCTACAGAGATTCCATCTCGTTCCTCTGTTTAAGATGTTTAGAAGAGTGAGAGAGTGTAGTTTGGGTGTCTAGGTGATGAAAAACCTCTCAATCACAAGAAACCCAGCTGTGGTTTTCACCTAAAATGAGGGAGAATCTGATTGTTTAAAACACTGTAACCAAACATATCTCACTCTACTGGTATTAATAGTGTAAAATAAAATGAAGATAATTAAGTGTCTCTTTATTAAAATATTAATCTTGTAAAGATTTGTTGTTGTGTAGATCTTTGTCTGTACTCATGAATACATTGTTTTTGTTCATATGTATAAGCACAAAGTCAAATGTAGGTAGATATGAAGCTGATAGATGCACTGGAAGTATAAATAAATAACAAAAACAAAAGTTTCCTTCGTGAAGTAATTGGACTTCTGATCAGAATGTCATGAGTTCAAATCCCAGCACCACCTTGCTGCAACTGCTGGACCCTTGAGGCAGGTCAGTAACTCTGACCCTCTTAACTGTTCAGCTGTATAAATGAGATTAATGTCAGTTGGTGTGGATAAGGGCATCTGCTATATATTGTAAATGTACTCCACTACTTCCACTACACCACTATAGGTACTCCAATTATTACATCCTACCACCATTGTAGAAAAGACCATAAACTAAAACTATACTACAGTGGCAGAGAAGTGCAAAACACAATAACAAATTAGAATACACACCGAAAATTCAGAAAATCAAATAACATATCAGAAAACAAAATAGATACAAAAACAAAATAACAAATAAAACACAATGACATTTCAGACAAACCAGAAAAGGTAGGTATAGTTTGCGAATGGAAGTCTTACTGCTAATTGGACGATACATCTGTCACTCAAGATATACAGGAAGTACTATACAAATACAGACTACATTCCCTTACAGCTGTAAACAACAGAATATTCTACACTGCACTACCGTGGAAACTAATGTAGCTGCTGGTTGCAAACCGGCTGGAATACTCTGGATCTGAAGTAGATGATATCGCAATAGAGTAACCACATCCTCTCTTCCTCTTTTCTGTAAAGCTTTTGTGATTTCTTTTTTCCTTTCTGCCCTCCCCCTTCCTTATAACAGTAAACAGTGGCCAACTTCTCTTAAGCCAGTGCCCCAAACCCATTCCGTAGATTGTTGATTACCAAGCCTTGGGAGTGGGGATAAGACCTGGGCTGGTGTGCTGGTGTTCCAGGATCTAAATATATGGTACTGTACACTATACTAGCACTATACCACCACAGATACTAATATACTTGGAGTGGGATCCATTAGCAGATTTATTTAAAGACAAAATCAGCAAAACACAGAAAATCACAGTCAGAAACACAATAAAAACAAACAATACTTTGTGCTGAAGCTAATGGTCATGTGGTTTAAAAACCCTAAATCCCAGAAGTGTCCTTTGACACGGCAGTGACTAAAACTCGGGCAATGACTCCCTTTGGTGGAGGAGACAACAAAGTTTTCCATAACCAAAGCGTCAGCGGTCATGATCATTTTTACTGCATGGAACCACCACTTGAGGGCGCTGCTGCTCAGGAAGTATAGAGAGTACACACATGATGGGAATTCTGTGTCTTTTAATCGAATCAGTTCATTTCTTCTCATGAAGCTCACAAATAAGAGCCGATTCTTTCATTTTCTCTAAAGTGGACAGTTTGTGATAAAATGACCGGTGATTGTTGTGTGTGAACTGTGGCCCAAACTGTTTATTAAATCTTACACATTATCATTAGACTCTACACCCTTCTGTTTGTTCCTTTTCTCTCTTTCTCTTTCATAAAAATAATCACATGCCATTAATATAAATGAGAAATAAAATGTAAATTTTCTTCTTTGGCTTATTTGTATGTTTGCACAGAAAAACACCACAGGAAACTAATTCTATAATCTATTTAAACTACATTTTGTTTTTAGTTTTAATTTCTAGAATAATTTGTTTCTATCTATATGTATATTTATGTATCAGTTAGTCTAAATAAATACACAGGAATGTTGATGATGTGAACTTCTGCATGAACCACAAACACGTCTCATAATTCAGTGATTATTTTTTTTATATTTGTTTAAGAAAAAAGAAATTAATTTATTTTTGATTTATAATTTATAATTAGAATTTATTTTGTGACAATTCAAATCACTATAAGAGAGAAACAATAAAGTATATGATACAAATATGCATGAAGACAGAAACAAATCAAACAGAATTTTCCAGCAGAACAGAAAGAGAGTCCGGAAGTGACCTTGACCCCACGTGACCTTGACCTGGAAGTGCATTAATATTTGGGTGAGGGATCCCTCTGGCAGCTTGGGGTGGGATTTCCAGGTCAGGAAGTTAGTCCAGAAACTTCTGTCTCAACTGGGTAAAGCTTTGGGTTGTTGATCGGAGGATCGGGGTTCAAGGCCCAGCACTGCCAAGCTGCCACTTCTGGGCCCCTGAGCAAGGCCCTCAACCCTCCCTGCTCCAGGGGTGCTGTATTTTTTATTTTTTTTTATTTCTTTATTTAACCAGGTGAGTCAATTGAGAACCAGTTCTCATTTACAATGACGACCTGACAAAGAGGCAACAAAAAATATACAATATATTTAATACAATATATATAATACAATACACAAACACAGCTATAAACAATGACATGTAAAAACAAACAAAAAAACTAAAAACAAGTACAGTGATCTTGAGTTAATGACTGAATTGAATATTTAAAGGAAGAAAGCGATATAAATGAACTAAGCTTAAGAGACTGCTGCAGGTGATTCCAATCATATGCAGCAGAAAACTGAAAAGAGCATCGACCAAAAGACGTACAGACTTTAGGAATGCAGAAATTAAAGAATCGGCTAGAGCGCAGATCACGACTTGTATTATAAACATTAAGAAGGGACTGTAAGTACAAGGGAGTTTTACCGATAAGAGTTTTATAAATGAACAGAAACCAATGAGTTTGTCTGCGAGAAGTAAGAGAAGACCAATTCAATAAAGAGTACAGGAGGCAATGGTGAGTGTTAAATGAAGCTCCAGTCACAAAGCGGATTGCAGCATGATAAATAACATCCAGTTTATGAAGGAGAGTTTTTGAAGCGGACCTATAAACTACGTCACCATAATCCAATATTGGAAGCATTGTTGTTTTGACCAGAAGTTGTTTAGAAGAATGGGTAAAAGAAGATTTGTTACGATAAAGAAAACCAATGCGAGATTTAACCTTTCTGACCAGTACATTTATGTGAGTTTCAAATGACAACTTGCTATCAAGCCAGATACCAAGGTATTTATAGCATTCCACATAATCTAGTTCAGACCCATCCAAAGATAAAATTTTAGGCAGATGTTCAACATGTGGTAGATTTCTGTCGAAAACCATGCATTTTGTTTTGGTTGTGTTTAAAACCAGATGAAGATTAGAAAAGGCATGTTGGATACGAGTAAAACTAGCCTGCAGTAAAGACAATGCGATTGTCAAGGAAGAATGGGATGTACAGTATAAATGATAGTGTCATCTGCATATAAATGTACTTGAGAATCACCTGCAGCAAGAGGAATATCATTAATATAAATATTAAAAAGTGTAGGCCCCAAAATGCTTCCTTGTGGGACCCCTTTAAATTGTGGCAGGGGATCTGATTAAAACCCCTCCACCCTTATTGATTGTGAACGATCAGAACAGTAACTCTTGAACCAGGCCAGACAGCTCTCAGAGAACCCAATATCTCTTAGCCTATCCATCAATATTTCGTGGTCCACAGAGTCAAAAGCCTTTGCCAGATCAACAAATGCAGCCACACAGTACTCCTTGTTGTCAACTGCACATATGATATCATTGAAAACCTTAAGTGAAGCAGTGATACAACTATGACCAGATCTGAAACCAGACTGAAACTGATTAAGAACATTATAAGTCTCCAAATGGTGCATAACTTGCTTATTGACCAAATTCTCTAGTACTTTAGAGAGACAGGGTGAGATGAAAACAGGTCTATCGCAATTTAAATCTGAATGATCACCCCCTTTAAAAAGTGGGGTTACAGCAGCAGATTTCCAGGCCCTCGGGAAAACACTAGTATGGAGTGAGAGATTAAAAATGCAAGTGATAAGCACAGCAAAAATATAAACTGATTTATTTAAAAATATTGAATCTAATTCATCCAAGCCAGCAGGTTTATGAATATCCATGTTGAGCAATTCCTCTAGTACATCGATCTCTCGTATAGACTTAAAAGAGAAGGATGGGAGACCTGAGGCTGGTGAATGCCTAGCAGATGCCAAATTAACAGGAGAACAAGTAGAAGTACCGGACCTATTCTCATAGGCAAAGCCAGCATTAACAAAATGTCGGTTAAATTGATCAACCATTTTTGATTTATCAGTAATAACAACACCATTGTGATTAATTACAGTGAGTAAACGGGGAGAGATGTTTTTGTTTTCCATTTTTTTGATGGTATTCCAAAATTTTCGGGGATCAGAATCATTAACAGTAAAACTATGCTTGAAATAGCGGATTTTGCCTGTCTAATGGACTGGTTACATCTATTTCGTATAGCCCTGTATACATGCATATATGCTTGCCAATCAGAGATATTATTAGAAGCCTTTGCTCTACACCAAAAAGTGTGTTAGGGTTAGGTATCATAGCTGCCCCTGCATTCTGACCCCAACCTCCTCACTTGGGGTATGTGAAGAATAGAATTCCACTGTGTTGTAATGTATATGTGGCAATAATAAAGGCTTTTATGCCTGGTTCTATCTATCTATCTATCTATCTATCTATCTATCTATCTATCTATCTATCTATCCATCTATCTATCTATCTATCTATCTATCTATCTATCTATCTATCTATCTATCTATCACCATCGCTAATGAGCAAGCCAGAGTTGACAGTGGCAAGGAAAAACTCCCTGATATGATATGAGGATGAAACCTTGGATGAATGAATAGATGGAATGATGAATGGATGATTGGATGGGTAGATATTTGGATGGATGGATGGATGGATGGATGGATGGATGGATGGATGGACGGAATAATGGATGGAAATAGTAGTTGGAAATAGGGGAATCAGTCAAACGGATATTTTTTGAACAGAAGAGTAAAGAACAAAGAAATGACAGGGTGATGAAGAACATGCAGCTGGCCGGATTGATGAATGGGTGATTGGATGCTTAGATACAGTATTTGGATGGATGGATGGATGGATGGATGGATGGATGGATGGATGGAGTTAGTGAGTCAGAAAAAAAAAGAGAAACAGACAAACCAATATTTTTCGAACAGAAGAATAATAATTACGAGAAAATGAAAAATAATTAGGAGAAAATAAAAGGTGATTAAGAACATGAAGCTGGATGGATGGATGGATGGATGGATGGATGGATGATGCAGCTGGTGCCAATGTAAGAAAATATAATATTTGCTGCTGTAACTGTTATAGTTAAAGTCAAAATGGTTAAATGTTTAGGATTAAATGTTCACTAAGTGTTTTTTATCTCAAAAATAATAAAAATATATAAATAAATTACACACTTAAAGCAGAATAGGTTTCAGTCCATTTTGTGTACTGTTCATCCTACACTGGGACACAGAGGGCCTACAGATTTACACACATAATGTCATTTAACTGTGTTTTTATATATGAGCAAAAAGTGTTTGTAAATTAATTTAGATTTAAATCAAAGATGTGAAATAAACATTGTCTTTGTCTGTTTTCTGTTTATTTAAAGACAGAAACAACCATAATATGATATGAGAATAATTCCAAATGCTACACAACTAACATACTAACACTACACTGTTATATATACCAGATATCTATATTAATATTAAAAGGACATTTAACCTGTATAGTGACATATATACATATATAATCCTGCTGTATTAAACTGACAATATCCTGCTTTGACAATTGTTTTACTAACAGAAAAATAAAAAGGGGGGCACAGTGGCTTAGTGGTTAGCACGTTTGCCTCACACCTCCAGGGTCGGGGTTCAATTCCCGCCTCCACCTTGTGTGTGTGGAGTTTGCATGTTCTCCCCGTGCCTCGGGGGTTTCCTCCGGGTACTCCGGTTTCCTCCCCTGGTCCAAAGACATGCATGGTAGGTTGATTGGCATCTCTGGAAAATTGTTCCTAGTGAGTGAGTGAATGTGTGTGTGTGTGCCCTGCGATGGGTTGGCACTCCATCCAGGGTGTATCCTGCCTTGATGCCCAATGAAGGGGGGCACAGTGGCTTAGTGGTTAGCACGTTTGCCTCACACCTCCAGGGTCGGGGTTCAATTCCCGCCTCCACCTTGTGTGTGTGGAGTTTGCATGTTCTCCCCGTGCCTCGGGGGTTTCCTCCGGGTACTCCGGTTTCCTCCCCTGGTCCAAAGACATGCATGGTAGGTTGATTGGCATCTCTGGAAAATTGTTCCTAGTGAGTGAGTGAATGTGTGTGTGTGTGCCCTGCGATGGGTTGGCACTCCATCCAGGGTGTATCCTGCCTTGATGCCCAATGACGCCTGAGATATGAATGAATAATCTAACACCATACCTATTTTGATAACATCTCGATCTCAGTCTGACTTTTTAATTTGTTGCAAAGTCCACAAAGTGATTCAGAACCATAGCATCAGGGGTCATGATCATTATTAATGTATAGAACCAACACTTGAGAACACTGCTGCCCAGGAAGTGTAGAGAGTACACACACACACACACACACACACACACACACATACACACAATGGGAATTCCATCTCTTTTCAGCACATCAGAACATTTGACTCATGAAGCTCATCTCGACTCTTTAGGCTCCCAAATGATTAAAATGTACTGACAATAAACAAAGTATATACTGTATGTATGCAAGGGCCGGGGCAGATGGGGCTATTTGGGGTTGTTACTTTGAGTTGTTATAATGCAGTTATAATATACTGACCACTGTGTGCATTAACCACAAACACATCTCATAATACACTGATTATTTATTGACCTTCATTCTTCTACTATTTTGTAACAATTCAATTCACTAGTAAGAGAGAAAGAAAGAAAAAATCAAGAATTGTAAACAGTAAATATAACTCAGACCATTTTACATGAAAAAATTAATTTAACAGAGAAAGAGAAATATATGATTTAAGACTGCGTGAAGACAGAAACAAATAAATTTTGCAGCAGAACAGGAAGTTATACATGGGAGAAAACAAAAACACACTGATCAGACATATGTGTGTATGTTACATATATTAATATATTAATGTTGTACATAAACTTGTTAAATGTTTGAATGCAACAAACATGATTTTCTTTTAAAGCAGAGAAAAAAAAGTAAATGAATTCATGTTAACAGTCTGTAGAATAAATCAGATTATATTTAAGTTTATAACTAAAAGCTTCAATCATAATGTCTGATTATGGAAAAAGTCCATTTAGTAAAATAATTATTCATTACTTGTTAATGGAGAGAGGATTTAAACTGTTTATTAAGGTTTTAAGCACTCCCTTCAGCGTCGTTCAGACTGTTAAACCGACGCTGGTCAATTTTCTTCATGTGATTCTTCACCCACTTGAAGCCGGGATCTGCACACACAAGACGACCGTCCTGTAGAGTAAAGCTGTAGAGGAGAGAGAAGATTTACATCAGTGTGAAACTGTAATAAAATCAGAAAATCAGACACTCTGACACGCCTCAAACCTCCAAGATAATATAAAGTTAGATTCATATATAAGATTTATAAGTTAGATTCAGTACATTGTTCAATTCTATTACACATAAACATAAAGAATTAATAGACATGAAATTATTAATTAATTATTTATTGAAAAATAAACAAGGGACTGAACACTTACATGACTCCAGGTTTTGTACAATGAAGATCTGTTACTTTATAAGCTGTAATGACTCTTACAGGGATTGGTCGTGTCAGAAATCTGAAACAGCACTGAGTTGGTCCATTTTCATCTGTGTGAAAACATTTCTACATTTAGTTCTGTGATTAAATGTTCAATAAGAAAATATTAGACACTTTTATATCTAGTATCAGATGCAGATTATTGTAGCTATTAAACTGTATTATGTCACAGTTGAGTTCTGGACTCTGATTGGTCAGAAGGTGTTGATTAATTCTCTATAACAGCAGCTCTGACTGTAGTGCAGGTTTATATTAATGCACTTATTTGTTTCTATGGTAACAGCTTGCTTACAAGGACATGTACAGCAGATGGGACACAAACTCATTAAACAGTGAGATTTTCTCTGGGGAGACATTTATTTAACATTAATTGATTTTTTTTTATTTTATTAAATAGGAATAGGAGAAACAGACAGAAGAAACTATTTATAATTGCAGAATTAAGAACAGGAACTAACTTGTTTCACTGACATTAAATGTAACTGTAAACCTACAAAACATTTTTCCTTAAGACAAAAAGTAATAAATAAATAACTGTTGAAATATTGTAAGAGAATAAAACATTCAGGATGTTCTGGCATGTTCTGGTAACTCTGCTTCATCACACCACCACATCACTCAGTATTTTACTGTAACAGTGTGACAAACACACAGTGGTTTATTAATGCTGCTTATTTACAGAAACCTGATCAGCTTTTTAGGAAATTCAGCATCAGTATAAACCAGGGGTTTAATATTACTACTGATAATAATAATAATAATAATAATAATAATAATAATAATAATAATAATAATAATAATAATAAACTTTATCTTACTCTGGGCCGTTGTGAAGGACTGAAGGCAGGCGAGAACCAGCAGAACCAGCAGGAGAGAACGAGAGCTCATGACTGATGATGATGATGATGATGATGATGATGAGAATGATGAGGATATTGATGGTGAGGAGCAGAATGGTATTAGTGCAGATATCACCTCCCTCTTCAGTTTATATAGCTGGTGAGAGGGGTAGGAGAGTGTGGTCTGGGTGTTTAAGTGACCAAAGATTTCCACTTTGACTGAGAGACAAAAAAACCCCACCTCTTTCACAGGAAACCCAACTGTGGTTTTTACCTACAACAAGGAAGAAGTGAATATTTAACACCTTCTAATCAAACACATCTTACACTAATCTATTAAACTCATCAATTGTTCATCAAATAAAATTAAATAATAGCAGCTTTATTGGAGTTCAATATTAATTCAGTGGAGTCCAAACTCAGATCTCAGAACAAATCACACATCATCCACAATACAGAGAGATAAAAAAAATGTAATGACACACAAGCCTTAAGTTTTAAACTTAATATTAATAAACAGGAAATGTTACAGCTTTAAAAAAAAATTATTTTCTTTCAGATCAAAGCTATTTTATTAGAAATCAGCTGTGCTTAATGGAGACTAGTGAAACACACAATTAAGGGTCAAATAGTCACATATTATCATCAGCATGGTAGACACATACACACACACACACACACACACACACACACACACACACACACAAACACAAAAGCTTTTCTAAATCTGAAAACTAGGAATTTTCTTTAATGGGTAAATTCAGTGATATAGAAGTGTTGAGTAGGGACTTTCAGAACTGAAACACACACAGTTGCTCTCTCTTTCTCTCTCACACACATACTATATTAAGCCTTTAAAATTATACAAGGTGTGAATTTTCCTTATAAATCAAGTGATTAGTAGGGACTTTCAGAACTGAAACACACACACACAACACCCACACACACACCCACAAACACACATTCTAAGCCTTCCTAATTGTAAAAGATGAGAATTTCCCTCATAACAGTATGATATATTAAGAAACATATTTATGATATAAGCAGAGAGTTTTAGTGTTTCAACATACAACTGTTTTACACCTGTAGGATAGTGTAGTACAACTGCAGTACACCTGTAGTATAGTGGAGTACAACTGCAGTACACATGTAGTATAGTGTTGTACTACTGCAGTACACATGTAGTATAGTGTTGTACTACTGCAGTACACATGTAGTATAGAGTAGTACAACTTCAGTACACCTGTAGTATAGTGTAGTATAACTGCAGTACACATGTAGTATAGTGTATAACAACTGCAGTACACCTGTCATATAGTTTAATACAACTGCAGTACACATGTAGTTTAGTGTAGTACAACTGCAGTACACATGTAGTTTAGTGTAGTACAACTGCAGTACACATGTAGTATAGTGGAGTACAACTGCAGTACACCTGTAGTATAGTGTAGTACAACTGCAGTACACCTGTAGTATAGTGTAGTACAACTGCAGTACACATGTAGTATAGTGTAGTACAACTGCAGTACACCTGTAGTATAGTGTAGTACAACTGCAGTACACATGTAGTATAGTGTAGTACAACTGCAGTACACATGTAGTATAGTGTAGTACAACTGCAGTACACATGTAGTATAGTGTAATACAACTGCAGTACACATGTAGTATAGTGTAATACAACTGCAGTACACATGTAGTATAGTGTAGTACAACTGCAGTACACCTGTAGTATAGTGTAGTACAACTGCAGTACACCTGTAGTATAGTGTAGTACAACTGCAGTACACATGTAGTATAGTGTAGTACAACTGCAGTACACATGTAGTATAGTGTAGTACAACTGCAGTACACATGTAGTATAGTGTAGTACAACTGCAGCACACATGTAATATAGTGTAGTACAACTGCAGTACACAGGTAGTATAGTGTAGTACAACTGCAGTACACATGTAGTATAGTGTAATACAACTGCAGTACACATGTAGTATCGTGTAGTACAACTGCAGTACACATGTAGTATAGTGTAGTACAACTGCAGTACACATGTAGTATAGTGTAGTACAACTGCAGTACACATGTAGTATAGTGTAGTACAACTGCAGTACACATGTAGTATAGTGTAGTACAACTGCAGTACACATGTAGTATAGTGTAGTACAACTGCAGTACACCTGTAGTATAGTGTAGTACAACTGCAGTACACATGTAGTATAGTGTAGTACAACTGCAGTACACATGTAGTATAGTGTAGTACAACTGCAGTACACATGTAGTATAGTGTAGTACAACTGCAGTACACATGTAGTATAGTGTAGTACAACTGCAGTACACATGTAGTATAGTGTAGTACAACTGCAGTACACATGTAGTATAGTGTAGTACAACTGCAGTACACATGTAGTATAGTGTAGTACAACTGCAGTACACATGTAGTATAGTGTAGTACAACTGCAGTACACATGTAGTATAGTGTAGTACAACTGCAGTACACATGTAGTATAGTGTAGTACAACTGCAGTACACATGTAGTATAGTGTAGTACAACTGCAGTACACATGTAGTATAGTGTAGTACAACTGCAGTACACATGTAGTATAGTGTAGTACAACTGCAGTACACATGTAGTATAGTGTAGTACAACTGCAGTACACCTGTAGTATAGTGTAGTACAACTGCAGTACACCTGTAGTATAGTGTAGTACAACTGCAGTACACATGTAGTATAGTGTAGTACAACTGCAGTACACATGTAGTATAGTGTAGTACAACTGCAGTACACATGTAGTATAGTGTAGTACAACTGCAGTACACATGTAGTATAGTGTAGTACAACTGCAGTACACATGTAGTATAGTGTAGTACAACTGCAGTACACATGTAGTATAGTGTAGTACAACTGCAGTACACATGTAGTATAGTGTAGTACAACTGCAGTACACATGTAGTATAGTGTAGTACAACTGCAGTACACATGTAGTATAGTGTAGTACAACTGCAGTACACCTGTAGTATAGTGTAGTACAACTGCAGTACACATGTAGTATAGTGTAGTACAACTGCAGTACACCTGTAGTATAGTGTAGTACAACTGCAGTACACATGTAGTATAGTGTAGTACAACTGCAGTACACATGTAGTATAGTGTAGTACAACTGCAGTACACATGTAGTATAGTGTAGTACAACTGCAGTACACCTGTAGTATAGTGTAGTACAACTGCAGTACACATGTAGTATAGTGTAGTACAACTGCAGTACACATGTAGTATAGTGTAGTACAACTGCAGTACACATGTAGTATAGTGTAGTACAACTGCAGTACACATGTAGTATAGTGTAGTACAACTGCAGTACACATGTAGTATAGTGTAGTACAACTGCAGTACACATGTAGTATAGTGTAGTACAACTGCAGTACACATGTAGTATAGTGTAGTACAACTGCAGTACACATGTAGTATAGTGTAGTACAACTGCAGTACACATGTAGTATAGTGTAGTACAACTGCAGTACACATGTAGTATAGTGTAGTACAACTGCAGTACACATGTAGTATAGTGTAGTACAACTGCAGTACACATGTAGTATAGTGTAGTACAACTGCAGTACACATGTAGTATAGTGTAGTACAACTGCAGTACACATGTAGTATAGTGTAGTACAACTGCAGTACACATGTAGTATAGTGTAGTACAACTGCAGTACACATGTAGTATAGTGTAGTACAACTGCAGTACACATGTAGTATAGTGTAGTACAACTGCAGTACACATGTAGTATAGTGTAGTACAACTGCAGTACACATGTAGTATAGTGTAGTACAACTGCAGTACACATGTAGTATAGTGTAGTACAACTGCAGTACACATGTAGTATAGTGTAGTACAACTGCAGTACACATGTAGTATAGTGTAGTACAACTGCAGTACACATGTAGTATAGTGTAGTACAACTGCAGTACACATGTAGTATAGTGTAGTACAACTGCAGTACACATGTAGTATAGTGTAGTACAACTGCAGTACACATGTAGTATAGTGTAGTACAACTGCAGTACACATGTAGTATAGTGTAGTACAACTGCAGTACACATGTAGTATAGTGTAGTACAACTGCAGTACACATGTAGTATAGTGTAGTACAACTGCAGTACACATGTAGTATAGTGTAGTACAACTGCAGTACACATGTAGTATAGTGTAGTACAACTGCAGTACACATGTAGTATAGTGTAGTACAACTGCAGTACACATGTAGTATAGTGTAGTACAACTGCAGTACACATGTAGTATAGTGTAGTACAACTGCAGTACACATGTAGTATAGTGTAGTACAACTGCAGTACACATGTAGTATAGTGTAGTACAACTGCAGTACACATGTAGTATAGTGTAGTACAACTGCAGTACACATGTAGTATAGTGTAGTACAACTGCAGTACACATGTAGTATAGTGTAGTACAACTGCAGTACACCTGTAGTATAGTGTAGTACAACTGCAGTACACATGTAGTATAGTGTAGTACAACTGCAGTACACATGTAGTATAGTGTAGTACAACTGCAGTACACATGTAGTATAGTGTAGTACAACTGCAGTACACATGTAGTATAGTGTAGTACAACTGCAGTACACATGTAGTATAGTGTAGTACAACTGCAGTACACATGTAGTATAGTGTAGTACAACTGCAGTACACATGTAGTATAGTGTAGTACAACTGCAGTACACATGTAGTATAGTGTAGTACAACTGCAGTACACATGTAGTATAGTGTAGTACAACTGCAGTACACATGTAGTATAGTGTAGTACAACTGCAGTACACATGTAGTATAGTGTAGTACAACTGCAGTACACATGTAGTATAGTGTAGTACAACTGCAGTACACATGTAGTATAGTGTAGTACAACTGCAGTACACATGTAGTATAGTGTAGTACAACTGCAGTACACATGTAGTATAGTGTAGTACAACTGCAGTACACATGTAGTATAGTGTAGTACAACTGCAGTACACATGTAGTATAGTGTAGTACAACTGCAGTACACATGTAGTATAGTGTAGTACAACTGCAGTACACATGTAGTATAGTGTAGTACAACTGCAGTACACATGTAGTATAGTGTAGTACAACTGCAGTACACATGTAGTATAGTGTAGTACAACTGCAGTACACATGTAGTATAGTGTAGTACAACTGCAGTACACATGTAGTATAGTGTAGTACAACTGCAGTACACATGTAGTATAGTGTAGTACAACTGCAGTACACATGTAGTATAGTGTAGTACAACTGCAGTACACATGTAGTATAGTGTAGTACAACTGCAGTACACATGTAGTATAGTGTAGTACAACTGCAGTACACATGTAGTATAGTGTAGTACAACTGCAGTACACATGTAGTATAGTGTAGTACAACTGCAGTACACATGTAGTATAGTGTAGTACAACTGCAGTACACATGTAGTATAGTGTAGTACAACTGCAGTACACATGTAGTATAGTGTAGTACAACTGCAGTACACATGTAGTATAGTGTAGTACAACTGCAGTACACATGTAGTATAGTGTAGTACAACTGCAGTACACATGTAGTATAGTGTAGTACAACTGCAGTACACATGTAGTATAGTGTAGTACAACTGCAGTACACCTGTAGTATAGTGTAGTACAACTGCAGTACACATGTAGTATAGTGTAGTACAACTGCAGTACACATGTAGTATAGTGTAGTACAACTGCAGTACACATGTAGTATAGTGTAGTACAACTGCAGTACACATGTAGTATAGTGTAGTACAACTGCAGTACACATGTAGTATAGTGTAGTACAACTGCAGTACACATGTAGTATAGTGTAGTACAACTGCAGTACACATGTAGTATAGTGTAGTACAACTGCAGTACACATGTAGTATAGTGTAGTACAACTGCAGTACACATGTAGTATAGTGTAGTACAACTGCAGTACACATGTAGTATAGTGTAGTACAACTGCAGTACACCTGTAGTATAGTGTAGTACAACTGCAGTACACATGTAGTATAGTGTAGTACAACTGCAGTACACATGTAGTATAGTGTAGTACAACTGCAGTACACATGTAGTATAGTGTAGTACAACTGCAGTACACATGTAGTATAGTGTAGTACAACTGCAGTACACATGTAGTATAGTGTAGTACAACTGCAGTACACATGTAGTATAGTGTAGTACAACTGCAGTACACATGTAGTATAGTGTAGTACAACTGCAGTACACCTGTAGTATAGTGTAGTACAACTGTATTACACATGTAGTATAGTGTAGTACAACTGCAGTACACATGTACTATAGTGTAATACAACTGCAGTACACATGTAGTATAGTGTAATACAACTGCAGTACACATGTAGTATAGTGTAATACAACTGCAGTACACATGTAGTATAGTGTAGTACAACTGCAGTACACATGTAGTATAGTGTAGTACAACTGCAGTACACCTCTAGTATAGTGTAGTACAACTGCAGTACACCTGTACTATAGTGTAGTACAGATTCTAATTAAAGAACATGCAGTAGGACATGTAGGACAACTGTCACAAACACAAGGTTGTTCTAAACCATTATCATGCGAACCATCTTTTCTGAATCATTTAATATAATTACAGTCCACAATACTGGGTATTTTATTTTATTCACGTCCTTTACATTTAAAAATCATGAAGCTTAGCTTTAAAGCCGAGAGTATACCACCCCTCACCTAAAGACCTGTTAAAGGATATAATTCAACCTGCTTTCTAAATTTAGCTCTTGTGGATTTAAGATGTTCGAACCATTAAATAGACCTTACATCACTAGTCAAGAAGTCAATAGGTCTACAAATGATGGCATCTCTCATTTCCTTTCCACCGTCCTCAACCACACTGATAGTTGACCTGTTGTGTTGACCACTGTTGACCTCTAAGAGCATGACCCACAGACTTGAGTCAATAGTGTGTCAATGAATGCTGGCTTTTATTAGTCTTGGATTTAACAAAATATGCAAAAGGAAAATATTTTGGCTAGAGAGACTTTCCCATGTCCCCTCCTCGAACCGCCATCTTATTGTGGTGGAGGGGTTTGCGTGCCTGAATGATGCTAGGAGCTATGTTGTCTGGGGCTTTCTGCCCCTGGTAGGGTCTCCCAAGGCAAACAGGTCCTGGGTGACAGGCCAGACTAAGAGCGGTTCAAATACCCCTTATGAGTAATTTAATAACGAGGTCTGTGACGTCGCCCGGTATGGCGCAACCAGGGCCCCACTCTGGAGCCAGGCCCGGGGTTGGGGCTCGCATGCGAGCGCCTGGTGGCTGGGTCTTACCCCACGGGGCCCGGCCGGGCTCAGCCCGAAGGAGCGACGTGGGGCCGATCTCCTGTGGGCCCACCACCTGCAGGAGGGACCGTAAGGGGCTGGTGCAATGTGGATTGGGTGGCAGTCGAAGGCGGGGGCCTCGGCGACCCAATCCCCGGACACGGAATCTGGCTCTAGGGACATGGAATGTCACCACGGTGGGGGGAAAGGAGCCTGAGCTGGTGCGGGAGGTTGAGAGATACCGACTAGAGATAGTTGGGCTTGCCTCCACGCACAGCTTGGGCTCTGGAACCCAACTCCTTGAGAGAGGCTGGACTCTCTACTACTCTGGAGTTGCCCGCGGTGAGAGGCGGCGGGCTGGTGTGGGCTTGCTCATAGCCTCCCAGCTCAGCAACCATGTGTTGGAGTTCACCCCAGTGAACGAGAGGGTCGTTTCCCTGCGCCTGCGGGTCGGGGATAGGTCTCTCACTGTTATTTGTGCTTACGGGCCAAATGGCAGTGTAGTGTACCCGACCTTCTTGGCGTCTCTGGAAGGGGTGCTGGAAAGTGCTCCAACCGGGGACTCCATCGTTCTACTGAGGGACTTCAACGCTCATGTGGGCAGCGACAGTGACACCTGGAGGGGCATGATTGGGAGGAACGGCCCCCCGACCTGAACCCGAGTGGTGTTCTGTTATTGGACTTCTGTGCTAGTCACAGTTTGTCCATAACGAACACCATGTTCAAGCATAAGGGTGTCCATCAGTACACATGGTACCAGGACACCCTAGGTCGGAGGTCGATGATCGACTTTGTGGTTGTTTCATCTGACCTCCGGCCGTATGTCATGGACACTCGGGTGAAGAGAGGGGCGGAGCTGTCAACTGATCACCACCTGGTGGTGAGTTGGATCCGATGGCGGGGGAGGAAGTTGGACAGACTTGGCAGACCCAAACGTTCTGTGAGGGTCTGCTGGGAACGTTTGACAGAGTCTCCAGTCAGAGAGAACTTCAACTCCCACCTCCGGCAGAGCTTCAACCAGATCCCGAGGGAGGTTGGAGACATTGAGTCCGAGTGGACCATGTTCTCCACCTCCATTGTCGATGCAGCCACTCGGAGCTGTGGCCGTAAGGTCTCCGGTGCCTGTCGTTGTGGCAATCCCCGAACCCGGTGGTGGACCCCGGAAGTAAGGGATGCCGTCAAGCTGAAGAAGGAGTCCTATCGAGCCTGGTTGGCTCGGGGGACTCCGGAGGCAGCTGATAGGTACCGAAGGGCCAAGCGAGTTTCAGCCCGGGTGGTTGCGGAGGCAAAAACTCGGGTCTGGGAGGAGTTCGGTGAGGCCATGGAGAAGGACTATCGGTTGGCCTCGAAGAAATTCTGGCAAACCGTCCGGCGCCTCAGGAGGGGGAAGCAGTGCCCTGCTCACACTGTTTACAGTGGAAGTGGGAATCTGCTGACTTCGACTGGGGACATCCTCGGACGGTGGAAGGAGTACTTCGAGGTTCTCCTCAACCCCAATGACATGTCTTCCATTGAGGAAGCAGAGGCTGAGGGCTCAGTTGTGGACTCGTCGATCCCCCAAGCTGAGGTCACTGAGGTAGTTGAGAAGCTCCTCAGTGGCAAGGCACCGGGGATGAGATCCGCCCTGAGTACCTCAAGTCTCTGGATGTTGTGGGGCTGTCTTGGTTGACACGCCTCTGCAATGTCACATGGAGGCTGGGGACAGTGCCTCTGGACTGGCAGACTGGGGTGGTGGTCCCTCTGTTTAAGAAGGGGGACCGGAGGGTGTGTTCCAACTACAGGGGGATCACACTCCTCAGCCTCCCCGGAAAAGTCTATGCCAGGGTACTGGAGAGGAGAATTCGGCCGATAGTCGAACCTCGGATTCAGGAGGAACAATGCGGGTTTCGTCCCGGTCGTGGAACACTGGACCATCTCTATACCCTCGCCAGGTTGCTGGAGGGTTCATGGGAGTTTGCCCAACCAGTCCACATGTGCTTTGTGGATCTGGAGAAGGCATTCGACTGTGTCCCTCGTGGTGACCTGTGCGGGGTGCTCTGGGAGTATGGGGTCCGGGGCCCTCTGCTAAGGGCTGTCCGGTCCCTATATGACCGGAGCAGGAGTTTGGTTCGCATTGCCAGCAGTAAGTCAGACTTGTTCCCGGTGCATGTTGGACTCTGGCAGGGCTGCCCTTTGTCACCGGTCCTGTTCATTATCTATATGGCCAGGATTTCTAGGCACAGTCGGGGGCCGGAGGGAGTCTGGTTTGGGGACCACAGGATTTCGTCTATGCTTTTTGCAGATGATGTTGTCCTGTTGGCTTCCTCAAATCAGGACCTTCAGCGTGCACTGGGACGGTTTGCAGCCGAGTGTGAAGCGGCGGGGATGAGAATCAGCACCTCCAAGTCTGAGGCCATGGTTCTCAACCGGAAAAGGGTGGCTTGCCCCCTTCAGGTTGGTGGAGAGCTCCTGCCTCAAGTGGAGGAGTTTAAGTATCTTGGGGTCTTGTTCACGAGTGAGGGAAGGATGGAGCGGGAGATCGACAGGCGGATCGGTGCATCTTCTGCAGTGATGCGGTCGATGTACCGGTCTGTTGTGGTGAAGAAAGAGCTGAGCCGCAAGGCGAAGCTCTCTATTTACCAGTCGATCTACGTTCCTACCCTCACCTATGGTCATGAGCTTTGGGTCATGACCGAAAGGACAAGATCCCGGATACAGGCGGCCGAAATGAGTTTCCTCCGCAGGGTGGCTGGGCACTCCCTTAGAGACAGGGTGAGGAGCTCGGTCACCCGGGAGGAGCTCAGAGTAGAGCCGCTGCTCCTCCACATCGAGAGGAGTCAGCTAAGGTGGCTCGGGCATCTGTTCCGGATGCCTCCTGGACGCCTCCCTGGGGAGGTGTTCCGGGCATGTCCAACCGGGAGGAGGCCCCGGGGAAGACCTAGGACACGCTGGAGGGACTATGTCTCTCGGCTGGCCTGGGAACGCCTCGGTATTCCCCCGGAAGAGCTGGAGGAAGTGTCTGGGGAGAGGGAAGTCTGGGCGTCCTTGCTTAGACTGCTGCCCCGCGACCCGGCCCCGGATAAGCGGTAGAAAATGGATGGATGGATGGACTTTCTCATGTTTTTTCCTTTGTTTATATTTACATTTACATTACATCACTCGGCAAACGCCCTTATCCAGGGTGATGTACAAAAGTGTTTATATATTTGATGTCTTATTTTAGATCAATAGCAGGAATGATGCAATCACTATTAATTAAGCTTTAAATGGTAACTTGTATTACTGTCATTTTAGTTGCTTACACATACCTTTTTATGATTAGATGATAAGAAGAAATTAAAGGGACCCGAGGCCACAACATCCAATAATTATGTACAACCTCAATTCAGGAAATGTTGAGACGTTTATTCAAATTTGATTAAAATGAAAATTAAAAGACTTTTAAATCACATTAACCAAAAGTTTGTTCACAATAGAACATAGATAACATACATGTTTAACCAGAAAAATCTGACACTTTTATCCATTACATGAGCTTATTTCAGCACCTGCTACAGGTCTCAAAACAGTTGGCACAGGGGCAATAAATGGCTGAAAAAGCAAGACATTTTAAAAAGATCCAGCTGGGAGAACATCCAGCAACTAATGATGTTAATTAATATCAGGTCTGTAACACAAATAGCTATAAATGGGGGATGTGTTGGAGAGTCTCTTAGAAGTAAAGATGGGCAGAAACTCTCCAATCTATAAAAGAGTGTGTAAAAATATTGTGGAATACTTTAAAAACAATGTTCCTCAATGTCAAATGACAAATCTCATCACCTACAGTGCAAAACATCATAAAAAAGATTCAGAAAACTGGAGAAATTTATGTGCATAAGGGACAAGGCTGAAGACCTTAATTGATGTCCATGGTCTTTGGTCCCTCAGACAACACTGCATCACTCATCGGCATGATTGTGTCAATGGCATCACTACATGGACCCAGGAACACTTCCAGAAACCACTGTCGGTGAACACAATACGTTTACAAAATTTTACAAAATGTCCCAACATTTCTGGAATTTGGGTTGTAATTCATGATTAGCAAGCTAGAAATTAGAGGTTTTAATTATTAGAGGTTTCTCTTCTTATTGTTACACATTTCTATCTTTTAGAACTAGATCTAAATTTTCCAGTCTTTCCCCAAACACCAAGTTCTTTTCCTGATGTGGCCTACAGCAGGTGAACAAGTTTAAAACAAGAGAATTTGTTGCTATAACTGTGAAATTCTAGTCTAGTTGTGATATATTTTTAAACTAAAACAATCAATGTAACATTAATTTCCTGAAGTACATCTGAAAGTATCCTGCTGTCATTAGCAGCTGCACTACAGTACCTTTAACACCATGGATGCCTTCTCAGGCAAATCTGCTCCCACCTGCATGGTCTTTTATAGCACCTCAGTCCCATGCAGGTAATCAGCACAGACACATGACAGCTGCTTAAACTCCAGCCTCAATCAGTGGACAGTAAAGTACTCCTACCCCCTGCCACTTGTCCCTGCCACCCAAGAACATCTGCACACAGCAGGCTACTTTACTAAGCTTGACCTCTGCAGTGCATACAACCTGGTGAGGATTTACAATGGGAACAAGTGGAAGACAGTGTTTATTACCACCCTGGCTGGTATGAGACACACACACACAAAAACATTTACACACACACACACACATACACACACACACGTACATACATATATACACTGAACAAAATTATAAATGCAACACTTTTGTTTTTGCCCACATTTTTACACATCAGCTGAATTTAAAGATCTAAGACTTTTCTATGTACACAAAAGGCCTATTTCACTCAAATATTGTTCACAAATCTAAATCTGTGTTAGTGAGCACTTCTTCTTTTTCTGAGATAATCCATCCACCTCACAGGTGTGACATATCAAGATGCTGATTAAACAGCATGATTACTGCACAGGTGTGCCTTAGGCTGGCCACAAAAAAGGCCAGCAGAAAATGTGCAGTTTTTATCACACAGCACAATGCCACAGATGTCGCAAGTTTTGAGGGAGCGTGCAATTGGCATGCTGACTGCAGGAATGTCCACCAGAGCTGTTGCCCATGAATTGAATGTTCATTTCTCTACCATAAGCCATCTCCAAAGGTGTTTCAGAGAATTTCCCTAGTGATACCACTAGGGAAGCCCCAGAATGTGCAACAACCTCTGGAGACCAAACCAGTTGTCAGAGTTTGATGGCTACCCTCCAGGCAAATGACCTGGTGGAGCATCTGCAAGGAACCAGGGTCATTTCAACACATAAACAGCTAATTATGAGTAATTATTTTAGGGCAAACATCCATTTTAAGAACATTCTAGTTTCAGTAGCATTTTGTTTAACATTTAGAATCTTTTAGCATTAAGTAGTTAGATGATCTATATCCTAATAATGTTAAATAATGACATAATGTGACTACTGTCATATCTTTTATATGATTAATATACCCTCTATGCAATATTAGCTCTCAAATTTTAGATTTATTTTGTTATCAGTTCTTCCTTTAGATATGGAGTGCTGTTAAATATCTAACTAATCAATAAAGTGTAATAAAGGATAAATAAATGTGAATAAATGGTCTTAATGTAGGTCTTTGGGTGGTAAACCCAGCAAAAGATAGTTAGATAAAAATCTTAGCTGCTGTCATTACTTCTTTTTCTTTGTTTCTGTGTTGTGTTTGTCTGGGATCCTTTTTGTTTTCTGATTGTACTGAGACTAGTTTATGTATCTGAGAATGTTAGAGAGATATTATAACAGCAGATATCTTTAGAATGCTGCAGGAATGGTTTTCCACATGGACACATTCCCATTTAAAATGTTTCCCCATTTTGAGAATTCCCTTTGAGTTGTCAGTCCACTGAGCCCACAAAATGTTTCAAATGCATGATGTCAGTAGTCATAGTCATTTTCACTGCATGGGACCAACACTTGAGGGCGCTGCTGCTCAGTATGTAAAGAGAGTACACACACACACACACACACACACTGTGAATTCAGTCTCATTGAATCAATACATTGGACTCATGAAGTTCAAGTTCAAGTTTCTTTGTTTGTCATTTCGCTACATGTTGAGACATGCAGTGGAACGAGACGTCGTGTCTCACAGGTCAAACGGTGCAACATCCATACAGACATTAAACATCAAAAAAACAACACAATACAAAACAAAGCAATACAATTTAAATACACAAAAGAACATACACTCAAGTAGTAAATATAGGTATGAAGACTCTACAATGCTTCCTTGATATTGTACACGTGCAACAGGAGGCATTCAAAGTCAGCAACTGGTAGCAGACTAGTGCAAGATGTGGTGTGCAACATGAGCATGTAAACATTTAGACATTTTTGATGTGCCAGTGTGCTAATGCTGAGGAGAGTGTGACTGGTGGCAGTCAGGTATAATATATACTATGTATTATATATATCAACAGAGTCAAAAGAATAATTCAGATTACGTTTAAATATATGTATTTAAAAAAGCTTTATTCCTCCTGTCTCCCTGTGTAAAACGTACATTTTCTAAAAGAAATATTCATTCTTCATAGTCATTTATGGAGAGATGATATAAACACTCTTTGTAAGTTTGTTCAGACTGTTAAACAGACGCTGGTCCAGTATCTTCATATGATGCTTCACCCACTTGATGCCGGTATCTGCACACACATGACGACCGTCCTGTAGAGTAAAGCTGTAGAGGAGAGAGAAGATTTACATCAGTGTGAAACTGTAATAAAATCAGAAAATCAGACACTCTGACACGCCTCAAACCTCCAAGATAATATAAAGTTAGATTCATATATAAGATTTATAAGTTAGATTCAGTACCAAGTTCAATTCTATTACACATAAACATAAAGAATTAATAGACATGAAATTATTAACTTTTATTATTAATTAAAAATAAACAAGGGACTGAACACTTACATGACTCCAGGTTTTGTACACAGAATATCTGTTTCTTCATAATCTGTAATGACTCTTACAGGGATTGGTCGTGTCACAATCTTGGTACAGCACTGATCTGGTCCATCTACAACTGTGTGAAAACATTTCTACATTTAGTTCTGTGATTAAATGTTCAATAAGAAAATATTAGACACTTTTATATCTAGTATCAGATGCAGATTATTGTATCTATTAAACTGTATTATGTCCCAGTTGAGTTCTGGACTCTGATTGGTCAGAAGGTGTTGATTAATTCTCTATAACAGCAGCTCTGACTGTAGTGCAGGTTTATATTAATGCACTTATTTGTTTCTATAGTAACAGCTTGTTTACAAGGACGTGTACAGCAGATGGGACACAAACTGATTAAAAGGTGAGATTTTCTCTTGGGAGACGTTTATTTAACATTAATTGATTTGTTTTGTTATTTTATTAAATAGGAATAGGAAAAAGATACCAAAGGAACTATTTATAATTGCAGAATTAAGAACAGGAACTAACTTGTTTCACTGACATTAAATGTAACTATAAACCTACAAAACATATTTCTTTGAGAAAAAAATAAATAACTGTTGAAATATTGTTGTGTATAAGAGAATAAAACTTTTGTGGACGTTCTGTTAAAGAACAATCCTCATCTTTACAGTGTAACAGTAACTCTGCTTCATCACACCACCACATCACTCAGTATTTTACTGTAACAGTGTGACAAACACACAGTGGTTTATTAATGCTGCTTATTTACAGAAACCTGATCACGCTGTTGTGAAGGACTGAAGGCAGGCGAGAACCAGCAGAACCAGCAGGAGAGAACGAGAGATCATGACTGCTGATGATGATGTTGAAGAGAATGATGAAGATAGTGATGGTCAGAATGGTATTAGTGCAGATATCACCGTATTAGCAGAATGGTATTAGTGCAGATATCACCGTATTAGCAGAATGGTATTAGTGCAGATATCACCTCCCTCTTCAGTTTATATAGCTGGTGAGAGGGGTGGGAGAGTGTGGTCTGGGTGTTTAAGTGACCAAAAAATTCCGATTTGACTAAGAGATAAAAAAATAAATAAAAATCTAACACAGGAAACCTGGTTGTGGTTTTCACTTAAAACAAAGAAGAACTGAATATTTACCACTTTGTAACCAAACACGTCTCACACAATTCTATTAAAAGTAAAATTGCAGCTTTCAGATTTCAGATCAGAGCACACATCATCCAAGATAAAGAGAGATTATATATATATTTATATATTATTTTTAATTATTACATTTAATATTTACATTAATGAAGATGTGGGAGAGGTGGACAGGAAGTCAATTATATCATGATTTAATATGTGAAAGCTGCTTAGAGTGAAGTTTAGCCATCAGGTCTATTGTAAGATCTACTGCAGCACAAACTGCTAAAAAAGTGACTGTTGACTCTGATAGAAAGGAGTCAGGTCACACAGAGCATCACGTTTTATTTAATATTCTGTGAACCACCGGTTGATTTCTGCCATCATGTACAATAATGTACATTATGTGTAGCATAGCGAATTCTGACTAAAACGTTAAGTCAGAAGGTAACACAGACTTGATGGCATCCTGAGATGGTCCCTAATAACTGAGGCTTCTTCTAGGACTAAAATGCTTCAGGAAACACTGGTTACTTGGCCTCCAAATTCCCTGAGACTCTCCATGTGTAACTGATACAACGGTCCACCAGGACCATGATGTACATTATAACTTAATGAGTCATGTCATGGGGCAAGAGTCAAGAAGCTTTTATTATCATTTTCACTATAAACAGTTGGTGCAGGTACACAGTGAAATAAAACAACATGGTGGATCATAGTGCACAGTATGTAGAACTAAGTACACAACACAGTAAAGTACGTGTGCAAACATGTGCTAGACAAACAGTGCAATACAATACAATACAATGCAAGACAATACAAAACAATACAATACAATACAATGCAATACAATACAATACAATACAATACAATACAATACAATACAATACAGTACAAAACAATACAATACAATACAATACAATACAATACAATACAATGCAATACAATACAATACAATACAATACAATACAGTACAGTACAATACAACAGTGTTTACAGTGCAGCCCTGACCAATACACAGGTCTGGTCAATGTTCAGCACAATATTAAAAAATGGTATGGATGTAAACAAACAGTTTACAGTTAGCAGCAGATTGTAGCAGCATAAAAAGTACAGTGCAAAACATGCAATGGAAGTGTATATACATTAAGGTGGATTACAGTCTACAATACTGGCTATATTTTAATCTACATTACATTTAAAAATTCTAAAGCTTGGCTTTAAATCCAAGAGTATACCAACCCTCACCTAACGGCCTGTAAAGGCTGTAATTTAACCTGTTTACTAAATTTAACTCTTGTGGATTTAATTAGTCTGAATCATTTAATAGTCCTTACATCACTACTCAAGAAGGTCTTTGAGAGCCTTATGAATAAATCCATCTGTTCCTCCACCCCTGACACCACAACTCACTCCTGTTTACTTCAATAAGTCTAAAAATGATGGCATCTCTCATGTCCTTTACAACTCCCTCATCCTCACTGATAGTAACAAGTGTAACTTTGTGACGCTGTTGTTTAGAGAGAACGGCTCAGCCTTTAAAAC
Source organism: Tachysurus vachellii (assembly GCF_030014155.1). NCBI lineage: Eukaryota > Metazoa > Chordata > Actinopteri > Siluriformes > Bagridae > Tachysurus > Tachysurus vachellii. Next base: position 29,276,906 of record NC_083466.1, read on the forward strand.
CACAATCCGCACACATGCTTTTGGCCTCCATGTGTATGAACCTCAGACACAAGTCAACAGTGTGTGAATGAATGCTGGCTAATAATCTGGAATTTATTAAAATATGCCAAGCCAAATATTTTTTCTTTCAAATGCAGCATAGCATTACAGTTTGCTCATTTGTTTATTTATTTGATGTTTATTTTATATCATTAGTAAAAATGATGTAATCACTACATACACACGGTTGAGCTTTAAAAGGTAACTGATGTCACCATCATTTTTGTTGTTCACACAGACCTTTATGAGAATGAAGAAATTAAAGGGACATTATGTAACTGGATCTTAAATTAGAGACTGTAATGTGTCACATTACCCCCAATTTATCCCCAATGAGCAAGTCTGAGGTGACTCAGGTGACTGTGGGGAGGAAAAACCCCCTTAGACGGTAAAGGAAGAAACCTTGAGAGGAACCAGACTCAAAGGGGAACCTCATCCTCATCTGGGTGACACTGGGGGTGTGATTATAAATATACAGTCTGATAAATGTTGTATTGATGTATTAAACCATGATATAATTGACTTTCTGTCCACCCCTCCCACATCTTCATTAAATGTTTAGTTTCATTATTAAAAGTCTTTTTAATAAAAAAATATATTGTTCTTGTTCATATTGTGTGAATAATTGAATATTCAAAATGTATCTTTTTTTAATTCATTTTAAGTATTACGAAATGTAATAATTTAAAATAATGCATTTTTAAACGTATATTTTATCTCTCTTTATCGTGGATGATGTGTGCTCTGATCTGAAATCTGAAAGCTGCACTCATAAAATTTTACTTTTAATAGAGTAGTGTGAGATGTGTTAGGTTACAAAGTGTTAATTATTATGTTCTTCTTTGTTTTAGGTGAAAACCACAACCAGGTTTCCTGTGTTAGATGTTAGATCTCTCAGTCAAAGTGGAAATGTTTGGTCACTTAAACACCCAGACCACACTCTCCCACCCCTCTCACCAGCTATATAAACTGAAGAGGGAGGTGATATCTGCACTAATACCATTCTGCTCCTGACCATCACTATCTTCATCATTCTTTTCAACATCATCATCATCAGTCATGATCTCTCCTTCTCTCCTGCTGGTTCTGCTGGTTCTCGCCTGCCTTCAGTCCTTCACAACGGCCATTAAATCATTAATATATTTGGCTTACGTGTGCATTGAAAATTTTGCCCTGAATCCCTGTTGATTTTCAACCCCGGTGCTAACCAACATTATCAATGATTGATGCAACACAACAGTACAACAATTACATAAACTAAAGATATAAGATTTAAAGACATAAACAACTAAAATATGATATCAGACATGATCAGAAATGCTATACAAGCACTATGTACCACTATCAGTAATGCTGTACTAACACTACACCATCACATATATCAGATCATATTAATATTAACAGGTATTTTAGCCCATATATAGACATATATACATATATAAAACCATACAACCGTATATAATGCTGTATTAAATATTTAATTTAATAGTATCCTGGTATGACTATTGCTACACTAAAAGAAAAATAGTATCTGGAATACTAACTTTAAGGTATCCATCCTATGTGCACATTACTATTCAACACACTTTCACTATACACAATAAATTATGTTCATTATTGAACAGGTTTTGGTTTTATAATACTGTGCCAAGTGCCACCACATTAAAATGATTAGACGATTAAATGATTAGGGTGGGACAGGAAGTGGATGATGTCATGTATTTTTATGACCTAGCTGCATTTTCACACACATCCCTTTCATTATTACTATATCAAACAGACTGAGCTCAGCAACATGATGTCAACTTGGAAACTAATGTCAACCTGTCAGACACTAATCTCATTATCATCACTAATTTGTGTCGATGTCATTTCTATTTTCTGTTCATGACACAGATTAGTTGTTTTTGTTTTTGCATCATAATCTTAAATAAATAATGCAAACTTGTTCAGTTGATCTTCATGACCATTATCATAAGATTAAAAAAAAATTACATATCGAAGTCAAAACACATCAAAATCAGATGGTTTTAAATCACAACAAATGTTTTTTTAACTGAAATTCAAGCTAGGTTAAATGTTTAGGATTAAATGTTAACTAAGAGATGTTTTTATCTTGTATAATTTACCATCTTAGCAGCAGGACAGAGAACAATCTCTACGCTGAACAAATATCAGGCCAAAAAATAAATAAATAAACACATTGGAGATAAGGAAGAGGGACATCCTTGTTGTGGTGAAGTAAAGGCGAGTGAGGATCCAAACGCAGTTCAATCTTTTATTAAACCAAAGCAAGAAACAGGCAAACAGACAGACAGGCAAAACAGGGCAGAACACTGAGCAAACGGGAAACAGGAACATAGACACAAACATCCAACAACGACCAACCCCAAGGAAGTGAACAAACAGAGTAGATATAACAAACAGGAACCAATCACCAAGCAGAGACAATCAGTGACTAAGACAACACACCTGAGGGAGAGATGGAGTGCAGTTAATGTCCATGGTAATGTGGGATTTTTATAAGATAAAGATACACCACGGCCCAGGGGAAAGATGAGATGAGAAAAACGTACATCAAGAGTCAAGTGTTATACTGTGCATAGGTCAGGAAGCAAGCAGGTCGTCGAGGTCAGTGATTGATTAACCACCCCTATAGGCTAAGAATACACAGAAACCAACTCACACACACACACAGGCAGAAAAGACACGCGCACACAGCATTAAGGAAAAACTGAGCAAAAGGGTTTTAATAAAGAAATGCAAAATCATAAGGAGTCACTTCTTAACATAAAAAGGTTTGACAGCATAGCGAGGAGGGTGTTGAGTCCTTTTATTGACACGCCATGGAGCTTGAGTAGCCTGAGTATGTGTAGATGGAGGTGGAAGAGTCTGAGTAGACTTGGTAACAACTGTAGCAGTCTGTGTTGAGACATCAACCCCCTTAACAGCAGACGTGTCGCTGGGTCGACCACGACTCTCCATATCCTGAATATAATGAGTAATGACCTCAGTAAAAAGATCAGCAGTAGGTGAAGGTGTGGAAAGGTCGGTTTCATCCAGAAGGTGTGCGACCCATGCAGAGATTGAAGCTAGAACACACCACAAACAGGGCAATATGTAAGCATATGCAATACAGAGACTGAACAGTAGAAGAACAGGTTTTAATCATATAGAAGAGAAAAAGTGCTAGAGTACAAGGAAAATCCATACATACCCATGAATAAGTGTGTTATGTTGAGTTGTGTTGAAGAAGACCCCAGAAAAAGAGAATAAGTCAAAAAGCACATGAAACCAACTTATAAACTCCATGGCCTGATGACGTAGGTCCAAAGTCCATGAGACTGGGGCCCTCCGGATGAAAAATAATGGAAAATTGAGAGGGCCTAAAGCACGGGCAAAACTTTCCAATGTGGAAATAATGGTAATTTCTGAAGCGGGCGAAACTGTGTACGTGAGCGGAATTATGATTGGATAACGAAGGGGGTATGGCAAAAGGGGGGGCATGTCAGAACTGTATATAAGCTTGTTGCAATCAGCAGTGCTTCGGTGCAAGTATCGTCTACTGGACAAACTTGTATCCCTGGTACCAGCTGGTTAATTGCTGTCTATACGACTGTCAATAAACCTACCTCAACTGAATCCAGTCTTCGTGAGTTTGGCTGATCGTTTCTTCTTTGAATTTTTACTTAGAACAGTTGTTTAAACTTATAGTCAGATTGCAGGAGCTAGCCTGGGCCAATGTAGGTTGGAGACGGTTTTCTCCTACAGTAACAAATGAGTGGGCGGAGCAAACAATTAACAGCAAGGCAGATCAGCAGACAGAAACAGGGCAAAACACAGACAGACTCATTACGATCCTCTTCAGGACTAAGCTGAACCAGGGCAAATAGCCCTGTCTTAGTGTCTCTAAGAATATAGAATATAAGGCACCTGATTCCTTAAACACTGTGTGTTAAATATAAAAGTATAGAATATAAATGTCGTTTAACTGTTTTTTTTTTTTTTAAATATGAGCAAAAAGTGTTTTCATCTAGATTTAAATCAGAGATATGAAACCATCATGAATGTCTTTCTGTTTTGTCAAAATGAATCTTTTTAAAGACAGAAAAACACAGAATATGGTATGATATCGCTAATGTTATACAAACACTATTGTAGAAAATTAGTGTTCTGTTACTTTAAATTCTCAGTTCCTAGAAGTTCATCTCCACACATGCACTAGGCAGAAGTTTCATTTAGGTGAACTAAGAGAAATTACTGCATCTCAAAATAAAGGTTTTTATATTTTATTTTTGCAATAACATGAAATAATACAAAACAGAACACAAAGGGCATCAACTACAGTCACAATATACATTAATAACATTAAAGTTACACAATAATTACAGCAGGGAAAAATAAAGCACAATACAGGATGCAGTAGATAAAATAAGTGTACAACACAAGGGACAAATACTGGAGAGGACAGTTATGTGGTACAAACTTGAACAGAAGTCTCCAGTAAAATTTCCCTCTAGGAGTAATTCTTATTTGAGTATTATTACATTTCCTATCTGTTATATCATCTAAAAGTAATTCAGGTTGTATAATCTCATATGTGCCAAAGCTTAAGTGATGAGCTTAAGTTAATGAGAACAATTAAACCAATTAAATAGCTCTCTTTAATAGATTAAATTCTCTTGGAGGTACCAGAATACCTTAGAGAGTCACAATGTCAGAAAATGGCGAAGATAAAACCAAATTAAGAAATTCTAAGAATCTCAAAGTCTAAGAAATCAAGGCCCCCCCTGAGTCTTACAGCCAGAAAGTACCTCCATTTTAAGTTTATGTGATTTTCCAAACAAAACCCAATAAAAGTTTACTGATTCCTTTGATAAATTTCTCATTAATAAACAGAGAAGGGGATAAACAACATGGGAAAGTCCATTCTCTGTTGATATGAAGACTTTACCAACCAAGCTCAAACCAACTATCCTGTGGAGGGCTAACAATCCACCCAGGAGAAACCTCTTTTGTTATGAAACCGATCAGAGAAAGAAACTGGACTGCTCAACACGGTAACGGACCCCAGCCTGCCCCCGAACAACGAGTACGGATCAACCTTCGTCATAGGACCTGAGTCGCCACATGGAATGTCCAGACACTCCTTCGCCCTGGAGCTGCCACCCTGCTGTCCCGAGAGCTCTGCGGTTATAACATCTCCTTGGCAGGGCTCTGTGAAGTTCGATGGCATGGCAACGGCGAAACAACAGTAGGCAACCATTGCTACTTCTGGAGTGGCCCCGAGAGACGAACAGGCCTTTATGGTGTGGCCCTTGTCATCTCAAAGGACCTCCGCAAGTCCTTAATCGGCTGGACACCCCTAAGCGACAGATTACTGTCGGCCCGCTTTCTCCACCAACACGGCAAGATGACAGTAATCGTTGCTTATGCTCCCACCGATGTTGCTGATGAGGATGCGAAGGATGCTTTCTTTGACCAACTCCACAGGCCAAACTGTCCCGAGCCATCAGAGAGGCAAAGCGCGCACACGCCCAGACAATCCACAGCCACTTCCAGGACAGCGGAGACACCCGGCGCATGTGGCAGGGCATACAGGCGATCAACAAGACAGCTTCACCTGCCTGTGATAGTGATGCCTCCCTCCCAGACGCACTGAACGACTTATACGCTCGGTTCGAGGTACAGAACAACGTTACGCCAAGGAAGACCATCCCTCCCCCGACGACCAGGTACTCTGTCTATCCACGGCCGACGTGAGGAGATCTCTATGCAGAGTTAACCCACGGAAGGCTGCTGGACAAGACAACATTCCTAACAGGGTGCTCAGAGAATGTGCAGAACAGCTAGCTGATGTCTTTATGGACATCTTCAACATTTCCCTGAGCAGCGCCGTTGTTCCTACGTGCCTCAAGACTACCACCATTCATCTCTACTCCCTACGAAGGCTGAGAAAGGCACATCTCCCTCCCCCCATCCTGACCATGTTCTACAGAGGGACCATTGAGAGCATTCTGAGCAGCTGCATCACTGTCTGGTTTGGGAACTGCACCATCTCGGATCTCAAGACCCTGCAGCGAGGAGGGTCAGCTGAGAAGATTGTTGGAATTTCTCTTCCCTCTATCATGGACACTTACACCACACGCTGCATCTGCAAAGCTAATAGCATTTGGATGACCCCACACACCCCTCACACACACTCTTCACCCTCCTGCCGTCTGGAAAAAGGTACCGAAGCATTCGGGCCCTCAAGACCAGACTGTGTAACAGTTTCTTCCCACAAGCCATCAGACTCCTTAATAACTGAGCTGAACTGTACTGAGCACAACATACACACACACATCATCTGTATGGACTGCACAGACCTACACCACATACACACACTTCTAATATTTCGAATTTATTCATGGAAAGCCCCTTGAGATGCAGCATCTCGTTTTCAAGGGGGACCAAAAACATACAACAGATACAGTGCATTCAATACAATACAAAACAAACAAAACATTACAAGACAATTCTGCTCACAGATCCCCCTCCTCCCCTCCCTGGGCCATTTCAGAATCTCCAAGGTATACAAATGTTTACAAAGACAGTTGTTTCAGGAACCATAGCAATTACAAAAAACCGACAATCAGTTTTCAGTTTTCAAGAACAAGATATTTCAAGAAACCATTACAATTAAAAGCATTTACAATCAATTTTCAAATAGGTTAACAAAGATGTTCTAAAGGAGCCTAAAGTAGTATTAGATCTCACAGATGGAGGCAGATTATTCCAGTCTGAAGGAGCGTTAAAACAGAAGGACCTCCGACTGACTACTTTACACATAACAGGGACAGTAAAAGTCAGACAATGAGAGTGTCGAAGAAAATAAGTTGGAGTATATTGTACAAAAAATCTTTTCAAATATGGTGGTAAGTTCAAATAGATGCATTTAAAAATAAATTGAAGCCAGTGATACTGTCGTCTTTTATCAGGCAGCAACCAGTTAAGCTGATTATGTAATTGGCAATATTGAGTTTTATATGGGCACTTTAAAATGAACCTACACAGATTATTAAGTAGAACATCTAGTGGTTTAAGATATACATTGTACGTGTTTTGATAAACTATATCTGCATAATCAATAATTGGTAAGATTAATTGGGTAATTATCTTTTTTCGTACTCTAAATGTAAAACAATTTGATGACCTGTATAGAGGCATTAAACAAGAGTATGTTCGTTTTATTTTGTAATCAATGTGTGGTTTAAAATTTAATTCTGGATCAAGCCAAATTCCCAGATATTTAACAGAGGTCTCTTTTGTCACTGGAGTACCATTATCAAAATACAGGTTAAGTTCAGCAGATTTAAGAGAATGATGAGTACCAAAGAGCATACATAATGATTTTTTCATATTGAGTTTTAAGAGGGGGGGCACGGTGGCTTAGTGGTTAGCACGTTCGCCTCACACCTCCAGGGTTGGGGGTTCGATTCCCACCTCCGCCTTGTGTGTGGAGTTTGCATGTTCTCCCCGTGCCTCGGGGGTTTCCTCCGGGTACTCCGGTTTCCTCCCTCGTTCCAAAGACATGCATGGTAGGTTGATTGGCATCTCTGGAAAATTGTCCGTAGTGTGTGTGTGTGTGTGTGTGTGTGTGTGTGTGTGTGTGCGCCCTGAGATGGGTTGGCACTCCGTCCAGGGTGTATCCTGCCTTGATGCCCGATGACGCCTGAGATAGGCACAGGCTCCCCGTGACCCGAGATAGTTCGGATAAGCGGTAGAAAATGAGTGAGTGAGAGAGTTTTAAGAGGTTACTTTTAAGCCAATTTTGAACTGATTTAAGATCTGTCTGTAATTTGTTCTGAAGAAGAAATTAGTTGGAGCTTAAAAAATAGACAACAGTATCATCTGCATATAGATGTACTTTTTATTAATTGTAATTGTATAATTGTACATCTTCATATAGATGTACAATTATTACACACTTGCGGTTGATCATTAACAAAAATAGAAAAAAGAAGGGGGCCAAGGATAGAACCCTGTGGCACACCTTTTTCCATAATACATTCATCAGACTGTGCATCTTTGAATTGAACAAACTGACGTCTGTTATGGAGATAAACATTGAACCATAAGAGAGCATTTCTATTAAAACCTATGGATTTAAGCTTGTCCAAGAGCAAGTAGTGATCTACCAAGTCAAACGCCTTGGAGAGGTCAAGAAAGCAGCACCTGAGCATTGATTCTTATCACAGGAGGAGAATACATCGTTAGTGAATTTGAGTAAAGCAGTTGTAGTAGAGTACCCGGAACGAAAACCTGATTGATAAGGAGATATGTTTAATTGATTAAGATATTTATATAATTGTTGATAAATAATCTTTTCAAATATTTTGGTAACTGTACAAACAATAGAGATTGGACGATAATTACTTAAATCTGTGTTGTCACCTCCCTTAAATATTGGAGTTACTCTTGCTGTTTTCCAAGCAATTGGAATGGAACTCATATCTAGAGACATATTGTACAAATCAGAAAGTGGATGTATTAATATACTGGATCCAAGTTTAAGAAATTTGGCTTCCAACCCGTCAGGTCCAACACTACCATTTTTTAATTCAGAGATGGCTTGAAATACTTCAGATGACTGAATTCTAGAAAATGAAAAGGATCCATCAGTTTGATTTGATGAACTAGAAGAAACTAAATAATCAGAGTATAGTGAACTACTAATTTGAGAAAAATGTGCATTGAATGCCTGAGCGATCATAAGAGGATCAGAAATAACATTATCATTAACAATAGATTTGAAATTCAACTTTAACCAAATGTTATCTGAGCTTACAGTATATTGGTACTATATGCAATATTTGTAAGTTAATTGTGCAAAGCTATAATCTACAGCTGGTTGATAAGTTATGTACTAAAGATAGTCATGATCCTGTCTGTGTATGAGAGTGCACACACTCCTGTATGGGGCCCTATGGGTCCTTGTAAAGAGGTAATAGGCCCAACTATTAGCCAAATGCTGTTTAAAATGATTTTACTGCCAATTTTCAGTCCTGCCAGCAGCTGCTTGTGGTCCTAAAACAGCTTTAAAGGGATAGTTCATCCAAAAAGAAAAATTCTGTCATCATTTTCTCATCCTCATGTTGTTTTAAATCTGTACAGTATGAATTTCTTTATTCTAATGAAATTCTTTTCCTCCGTGAAGAAGACCAGCCTTCTTGAAATGACCCAGCAGTTGGATGTGTACCTGAGGTGCCCAGGAGACACAGTAGAGGTACTGAAGTCCTTCCCAGCCGTGTGCCAGCTATCACTTAAGCTTAATACGACACTCCCTGCCTCAGCAGCATGTGAAAGACTGTTTAGTGTTGCAGGGCTGATCTTCAGGCCAAGAAGCGCTTTCATTGGCTCAAAGAACTTTGAGAACCAGCTGCTTTTGTGGATGAACAAAACCTATTAGTAACTCTTTGTCGCATGTTGTTTAAGTCCGATGTGTTTGTTATAATAAAGGTTATTGATGACATGCCTCTGAAGTTTGACTTTTTGCACCATTACAATATTTATAGCCAACTAGTCATATCTTCCGCTCCATGAAACACAGCTCAGTAGTACACATATATGGTTCTTTAATGTATTTGCATTGTACTAAAATGCATTCTTTTGTAATGGGCATATGCAGTATGTGTCTGAAACAGGTAGCCTAGTGCATCCCAAATGTTTCAACATTATCATATTAATATAACATTATAGTCATTATGGCCTTTAGAAATATGTTTTTTGATGAGTTGGGGTAGTGCACAATAGGAGCCTGGGCATTTTTTCCTTGCATTACTTTTACTTTTAGACTTTTAAAGTAGTTTTGAAAACCAGCACTTTTACACTTTTACTTGACTAATAAGCTTGAGTTGATACTTCAACTTCTACAGAAGTCTTTTTAAACCCTAGTATCTATACTTCTACCTGAGTAATGAATGTGAATACTTTTGACACCACTGATTAGAGCACAGTGGAATTCTTTTCTTCGCATATCCCAGTTGAGGAGGTTGGGGTACTTGAAACTGTTTTGTGTCATATATTTGCAATAGTGCATTGATGTAGCTTTGATCATTGTACATGACCATATAATGCTAACTGGTACGTATTATACCACATATTATACCACATGTGTTAAGACATTATTTTATGATCAACAGGCATGCATAGGCAAGAGGTTTATGATGTTGTTTGTTTTGTTAAGGTATAGATTGTGGTAAATATATCATGGCCCTAATAAGATTTATTGATTTAATTAAATGTATTTATTTATCTTATCTCATCTTATAATTGTTATGTTAGAATTATCAAAAGCTTGCAAGGAGGACTGCACATCCAAAAACCCCCAAAAAATGTTATGGGCAACAGGTGCTGGGCAACAAACAATCAATGAAAAAACAACAGAAGAAGCCCGCACACTGATAAACTGCTCCAATAAATTTAATGGTGCAACGTTTCGACCATCAGGTCTTCGTCAGGCACAATATAAAAATGTGATCACCTCACCTCTATAAATAGGAAACAGGTGTATGCCTTAATTACACTCGCTTTCAAAATAAGGCACACTATAGACAAAGCATTAATCACCTCACATGTTAGAGATCTCAAATATACACAGAAAAAAAATTAATAGAATAAAAAAAATGTTTTTGTTCATATGAACAATACAAAGATAACCATTTAAAGATCTATAAAACATGGCTTAATGTCAAACTCATCATTGAGCCCTAGTGGTGTATTCAAAGTATAAATCCAATAACACTCTCTTTGCAATAATTTTCTCTCATAATTTTCTCTCATCACCTCCTCTTGAGGGCGTTTTTACTTTCTCAATACCAATATATTGTAAAGCACTGATATTATGACCAGCTTGTTTGAAATTAAGCACTATCGGACTTCGTGTATCCCGCGTTCTGATGTTACTCCGGTGCTCACAGATACGGGTACGCAAGTATCTAGATGTTTTACTGACATACGCCAAACCACAGGGACAACGAATAAGATAGACAACATGAGTCGAAACACACGTAATGGTACCACGTATTGGAATACTCTGGCCTGTCCGCGGATGATTTTTTTATGTAATTGTGTACATAATTTTTTTTTTATTAATTTGTGTATAAAAGTATATGAATTTGTGTTAGACACATAAACGTCTTTTTAATGTAACTAAGATGAAATTGGACCACACACAAACCTGCAATAAAAACAAAACAAAAAAAATAAAAATACTTGCAGTAAATAACTAACAGTAATTAGGTATCATAACTTATCATAACATACATTTTAAATACTAGTAACTACCCTCCAAAGGGAAGAGTAACTACTGGTTGAAAACTTACATGGCTCCAGCTTTTGGTTGTTCACTTTCCTCCAGTATGTGAAGCAATACAAAACTCCTCCATTTTAACCTGTGTGAAAACATCTCTGCATTCATTTATCAGGAACAACAACATTCATATGTTTTAAACACACATTTATAGAGAAAAAGTATTCAGACTCCATAAATTACCAACATTAGTACCTTGTTGTGAAACCAATAAAAATCCAGAAAATGCTTATCTAATACATTTGTTTGATTATTTATATAATTATTAGCTGCCATCAGAATACTAATTTATAAGTCAAAGTGAGTATATTCGAAGTTGATATGTTAACTGACGTTTTACTGAAAACAAATGCAAGATATACAAGGGGAACATTTCCTAGTAGTGTTTCCTTGCCCTATTGTCTTATGTGATGCAATTATGTAATGAAAATTTTGTTTTTCAGGATTTATTCAGATTTTCTGACCTACAGAGTAAAAGGTTAATGACTGAATTTAAGACCCCATGCACAAACAGAACATCCATTTTTCCCCCATTCAGTGAAAATAGAAATGACTATGCTCATGAACAGAAACATGCAAAATTACAAATAGGTGGATAAAAAGACGGGAATCTGTGGAAGGAAGCCAATAGTCCAACGAAGACAAGGAAGAATGTCAGCAGCCAAGCGATGACCTCAATAGGAGGTCGTGGTGCACAGTCAGAGACCCAAAGCGTCTACCTGCAATAACATGCCATGAAGACGAGGGGCAGGGACCCACTCATCACGGCTATTTTAATAACCACTAGCTTCTTCTCCTACTCGTCAAACATGGGATGCGGTAGCCAAACTGTCATTCAAAAGGTGACATACCCAAAGCTGAGTGCCACAGTGTTCTATGGGCATTCTTCACCCACATTAGGGTGTTTTTCCCACATTATATGGTTTGAGGAAGCCAGACAACAAAGGGAGTGCACCAAATCTTGGTTAACCCTGACTGTCTGCCCATTTGACTCCAGATTGAATCCCCAGAATAAGTTCAACCGTAGCACTACTTAGACAGCAAGATGCCTTCTAGAACTGACTAGCAAATTGAGGGCCTCAATCAGAGACCAAGGCAGATGGAAAGCTGTATGTCATTACTACATGCTGAAAGAGGAGCTCAGCAGTCTGCTTGGCTCAGGGGAGTTTGGGCATTGGGAAAAAAATAAAAATAAAATAAATAAGTGTGTCTCAGCAACCGTGGGGATCAGTGGCTCTACAAGACTGGATTGGGGGCTTTTTCTCGGAACAGTGACTGAAGAAGAAGCTTACTGGGGCTGCAGCAGGGCCTGGATCTGCCCCAGTCATATTAATATTTCTCAAACTTCAGTAAACAAGGTTGCCAGGGCCTGCTCAGGTTTTCCCAGAGCATTGGCTTGGCAAGACGCAGCCCACCCTATCCACTCCAGATCTGCACACTTGTGGTCTGGAGCAGACATACTGTTAAAGAGGAGGGATACAGAGTGGAAGTGAGTGCTGAGCATGGACCGTGATCCGATTGGTAAAAGAGGTGGGAAACTGTGGACAGGAAGCCGGATCAATAGTCCAGCACAGATATGGAAGAATGCCACTTGCCAAGTGATGACTTCAATAATAATAATAATGATAATAATAATAATAATAATAATAATAATAATAATAATGATTTATAGGAATGATGGCAAGATCAGGACTCGAACTGAGCATTTTGTGTGAATTGCCATTTTAGTTGAAGGCATACATATATACATACATGATTATTAGAGTTTCTTAATAGACTTGTATGCCTGCTTTTTTATTTCATATAAGGACCCCAGAGATACAGTAGGGAGTTAAAAAAAATTTACATTGGGGTCTGTGCGTGTTTATTTTTTATTCATTGATTCTATACATTATATGTATATACATTTTATGGCACAGTGCAATTTGTTTCGAATTGAATGGCACAAAGGCATAACAATTCTATGTTTGAGACATTATTGTTAAATGTCAGCTTGGCCCTTGAGCTAGTTACCCTGGATAAGGACAAATGCTCTAAATGTACTGCTATTTTTACTCTAATACTAATACTGTGGTAGTCACAATTCCCATATTATACTAAAACAGTAAAATTACAGTCATACCCCCACAACTATACATAATAATTGTTCTAGGCTACAGAACTAAGTAGGACCCTAGTAGAGATAATAAAATGTAAATTGCGTGATTAATTCATTTACGTACCATAGTCAGTGTGACAGGAGAATCTGTCTTTCCAGACTCTGGTTTGAAAACAAAAAGCTGATTATAATTTTACATTAATTATACTAACATATAAAACACACAACTGTCTGTAATACTAGACAAACACTGTACCACTATAGAGACCACTATACTATATAATGTAGTTTACTTCCTATTATGCAAAGATCTTTTAGATTTTAATTTATTTGCTGTAGTTTATGTCAGCAGTGTGTCTTTGTTAGGAATTGTTAGGAGCTACTTGGACATTTCCCTGCCAGACCAACAGACAGTGCCAGCAGGCATTTCTTCATAGCCGGCTTTCTGTTTGTTATTCCCCACGTGAGCTGTGCTTTACCCTTCCTATTGTTCCACATTTCAAATCATGTCACCTGTTCCTTATTTACCCTAATGTTTTGCTCTATCTATATCAGTCCTTTCTATCTCTTTTTTCAGTCATTGTTTTGTGTTTGAACAGTACATTCAGATGTGTTTCTAGATTTCCATGTCATTGTTATATTTTGTTTTTAAGTTGTATTTGTCCCATGTTCATTGTAAGTCTAATTGTATTTTATTTGTATTAATTAAAGCTGTGCTTTATTTGATCCTTCATTTGGGTTTGCTTCTCTGCACACAGGTGATATGATTACCACAGAGACCGGGTTTAATCCCCGCTTTGGGTTGTTTCTCTCAAATGTTACAGAATTACTAACCTTCTGCAGGCCCAGCAGGATTGCACAGGTAGTTTCCTATTTTATTCCTAATGAAAAAATGAGCTGGCAACAATGGTAAAAGCTGGTAAAAGCCCTGGACTATATATATTTAGCCCTTTTATATCTGTCTGTCAGTCACAGCTTTTTGTATGCACAGTACAGTCAGATGTGTTTTGAGGTTACCATATTATTGTTATGTTTTGTTATTTGAGTTGTATTTGTCCCTTGCTTTATTTGATCCTGCATTTGGGTCTGATTTTGTGGGTGATTGTGATTACTGCAGAGATCTGGGTTCGATCCCCACTTCAGTTTGTATCTCACTCAGTTACAGGAATCCATTAGAGGGAAAAATACTGCAGACACACAAACTAAAAAAATAACAAATAACAAATTACCCAATTCCTCTGAGTCATCTTGCTGAGTTGGATGACTTTTAGCTAAAATAGAAAACAGTAAAAACTTTACCAAGAGACAACAAGTGGAACCATAAGCTGTGAGGTAGTAATACTACACTCTGTGCTAATTTACTGCAATTTTAGTTTTATACTATAATTGTTCAGACCTGCTACCTTTACCACTCTTCCAAACAAGGCATCAGTACAGTTTTATGAGAGAAAAAGTGAAGACTGCTATGCTAACATTAGACCACTAGAGTTGTTGTTATTATTATTATTATTATTATTATTATTATTATTATTATTATGTGGTATATTTGACGTATCATGATAGACACTACACTTCCTAGTACAACTACAGAAATGGTCTCTGTACCAGTTATGACCAAGCTGTTGTTTATTCTGTTATCCTTTTTTTGTATTTTAGTCTGTTTGTTGTTCTCTGATCTTGATTATGTTGTTTGTACATTGCTGACTTGTGGTTGTTTATAGATTATATGTTCAGTAAAAGCATTAGGTACCTGCAGTTGTGTCCATACCCAAGTCCTGACTGGCTGATGAAGTAGAAACTTGTTCAGTAGTAACAGGCTCTGGTTAAAACAACAGTTAAACTGAAAATTGTATTTTTATACCAACATACTGTACAGTAAAACGGTGCAACAGTCTATACTACTATACTAACACTATACCTGTCATGCCCCCGGATACAGAAGGAAGGAGACAGACCCGTACGCAGGATAGCTTCAAATGAAAAGGGGTTTAATACATAAGGAAGACAAACAAACATATCCACACTACACGGGGACTAAACGTAACTAATGAATCCGCGCTGCCATCGGCAACGCAGCTCAAATTTATACACAGACAAGTCAATCACACAATGGGGACCAGGTGTGGAGACAGGGAGGAGCAGACGAAGGCGGGGCAGACACGTGACAAAAACAAACAAACAATATCACGTGTCCAAAAGTCTGCGCTGATCCCTGACAGAACCCCCCCTTAAGGCGCGGCTCCCGAAGCGCCAAAACCAGACAAGGTCCGGGGGTTCCAGTTCCCTGCTGACCTTGGTTTCACATCACCTTGGATTTTGTCTTTGCAAAGTGAGCTCCTGGGGTTGCTCAGGAGAAAACCATCTGCCTGTTTTCCAATTTCCACCCTCAGACCAATGGCCAGACTGAGCGGCTAAATCAAAAACTCAAGAACGGGCTATGGATCCTGTGTGCAGAAGAGCCCTTCTCCTGATACTCCAACTTGGTGTGGGTGAAATATGCACACAATTCTCTCCTATCGATCATTACTGGTCCGCCCCCTTTCCAAGTGACAATAAGCTACCAACCCCCGCTGCCCAATGCTCCGGGTGTGTGTTCACGGTGTGTGTGTTCACTGCTGTGTGTGTGCACTTTGGATGAGTTAAATGCAGAGAACGGCTTCTGAGTATGGGTCACCATATTTAGCTGTATGTCACGTCACGTCGTGTTCTTTTCTCAGGAAATGGACGTCTCGGTCCCCTCTGCTCTAGCATTCAAGCACTGTTGGCAGGTCTGGAGGAAAGCCTGCAACAAGTGCTCCAAGCCTATTGGGCCAACTGCAAGTGTCATCCAGCACCCCTCATCAAGTGCATTCAAATCTTTGCATTGGTTAATTAGAGTTGGTTAGCTAAGTAAGAGTGACACCCAGGAATGCCTAGATATGGATGCACAACACAGTCATGTTCTGGTCTCTGGGAACCGGGTTACATACCTAACACAAGATGTTACCTTTCCAGGGAACTCAATGCTGTTGATGCTATGGGGACTTTAACCCTAGTGAGACGATAAACGCGTATACGCGTTTTGTGGCATAATCTCCTGTTAAGGCCGAAAAGAACTTAAATTACACTTACAGTTTCGATCGTACAGATAAGAGCAATACATCAATCGAATCTGTAAAGGGTCTACTTTTATTTGTATACACACATAATAACAACAAAACACTGTGATTTTGTAGAATAAAGAAAATAAACAGAGTGTGTTCTCTGCCATCTCGGTCTCGGTCACCACTCTTCACACACACATAAATAAAACAACCCGAATCTCAGCGAATACTTGCCTCAAATAAAAGATAAATATATGCATAGAAAGCTTCAAATGTCTACTTTTAAATAAACAAATTCAAGTCAAAAACAAATAATCTATTTTTATGTAATCCGTAAGAAAGTAAGGAGTGGTCCGGTTTCTCCTGTTTCGCCTCATTATAGATAATGTGTTCCCGCCTCCGTCTGAGTGCGCTGTTCATATGCAAATGAACTGAGGAGATTCAGGTGATCACGTACACACCCCTGAGACACAGGAATGACTCAGTACATGAAATCCAGACCTGTGTGTTTTGCAAAGCAAAGCATGGTAAGAGGCAGGACACTGCTTGGAAATGCCAGGCATGTGATGTTCACTTGTGAACATCAGCACCTTGCATGAAGCCATACTCTGAGTAGAGTGAGCTCTAATGCTTACAGAGGAGCCTTCATTTGGGCACATCACAGGTCAGGAAATCGGCTCAACTATCAGGTGCAATGAATGCTGTCTGTTGCGTGGGAAAGCCTATGTTGGCTGGTAGGGATGGCTAAGGCTAGGAGCTTGACCAGTCCAGGGGCAAATTCTAAGCAGGAGTAGGTGACTGAGATAGCCTGCAAATCTACTTTTAACAGTAAGGTAAATGCTAGCAATAGAGCCACCTTAAATGTCAGAATCTTCTCAGATGCTGACTCAAAGGGGTCCAACAAGCCTCCAATAAGCCTTCAAAGACAAACGATAGATCCCAATAGGGGATCCATGGTCTGCAGAAAGGCCTCAGGCACTGTGAAGAAACCAAGTAACGAGTGGTGCCTCTGAGCAGAGGCTCGGTTGATAGGAATGTGGCAAGTCAAATCCACAGCTGCATATACGAATATATACAATATAGTATAAATGAAAATACATACTAATATATACACAGATATCTAAACAGAAATATTGTATATCTGATCAGTTTCTTCCATTCTATATTAGCTGAGGCAGAAAAAAATAGCTTGCCATACTCTAAAATAAAACAATATAATACCAAATTAAAGGCCAAATAATGTTTGATAAATAATTTATTGCTCCTGATACTTTCTAAAACTGTTCAGCTTCAGCTTGTCATCAAATGTCTCATCCAGTTTTTTTTGCTATTCTGCAGTCTTTTTGTATATTAGAGCATAATAATAATAGCATAAATAACATTTGATTTTTGTCTTTTAATTACAAGTTGAACTAAAATTGTACAAGTTTATGAGTGAAAAAATGACAAAACAGCTGCTTAACCCTGATTTGAATATGCAGAGCATATTTTTCAAAAAACAAATACAGGTAGGTTATTGTTTTATATTAATTTATATAAATAAATGAAGCCAAAATGTTTTTGACAAAAAAAGTTACAAAAAATAAGTCAATTTACAGTAAAAAAAAAAATATATTCCATCTGCTCTATTACAGGAAATGATGCACAAAAAGTTACTCTGTAAAACAAATATTAATTTTGTTATTAATGGACAGAGATTCACTCACCTTCAGGTTTGTTCAGACTGTTAAACAGACGCTGGTCAATTCTGTTCATGTGATTCTTCACCCACTTGAAGCTGGTATCTGCACACACATGACGACCGTTCTGTAGAGTAAAGCTGTAGAGGAGAGAGAAGATTTACATCAGTGTGAAACTGTAATAAAATCAGAAAATCAGACACTCTGACACGCCTCAAACCTCCAAGATAATATAAAGTTAGATTCATATATAAGATTTATAAGTTAGATTCAGTACCAAGTTCAATTCTATTACACATAAACATAAAGAATTAATAGACATGAACTTATTAGCTTTTATTATTTATTACAAATAAACAAGGGACTGAACACTTACATGACTCCAGGTTTTGTACACAGAATATCTGTTACTTCATAATCTGTAATGACTCTTACAGGGATTTGTTGTGTCTGAAATCTGAAACAGCACTGATCTGGTCCATCTCCCTCTGTGTGAAAACATTTCTACATTTAGTTTTGTGATTAAATGTTCAATACGAAAATATTAGACTCTTTTATATCTAGTAACAGATGCAGATTATTGTAGCTATTAAACTGTATTATGTCACAGTTGAGTTCTGGACTCTGATTGGTCAGAAGGTGTTGATTAATTCTCTATAACAGCAGCTCTGAATGTTGTGGAGGTTTAGAGTCACAGGGATGTGTACAGAAGATGTGACAGTTAAACAGATTAAAATAAAATGTATTGAATCGTTAAAAAAATTATCAGGGACACATTTGTTTAACATGAATTGAATATCATTTATTTATTGACTCCAGTGTCAGGGCTTCCTTTTTCCATCATCCCAATATCCCAACGTTTATAATTGGTCTAAAGTGAGTGAGAACAGGAACTAGCTTGTCTTACTGACATGTTCGAAACATGGGAAAGGTCACTGTTTAAGACCTAAATATTGTAACCGTTGAACATTTGAAGTGGTTTAAGAAAATAAAACACTTGTGGACGTTCTGTTACAGAACAATCCTCATCTTTACAGTGTAACAGTAACTCTGCTTCATCACACCACCACATCACTCAGTATTTTACTGTAACAGTGTGACAAACACACAGTGGTTTATTAATGCTGCTTATTTACAGAAACCTGATCAGCTTTTTAGGAAATTCAGCATCAGTATAAACCAGGAGTTTAATACTACTACTGATAATAATAATAATAATATTATTATTATTAAATTATTCATTCATTCATTCATTCATTTTCTACCGCTTATCCGAACTACCTCTGGTCACGGGGAGCCTGTGCCTATCTCAGGCGTCATCGGGCATCAAGGCAGGATACACCCTGGACGGAGTGCCAACCCATCGCAGGGCACACACACACACACTCTCATTCACTCACGCAATCACACACTACGGACAATTTTCCAGAGATGCCAATCAATCAACCTACCATGCATGTGGGGGAGGAAACCGGAGTACCCGGAGGAAACCCCCGAGGCACGGGGAGAACATGCAAACTCCACACACACAAGGCGGAGGCAGGAATCGAACCCCGACCCTGGAAGTGTGAGGCGAATGTGCTAACCACTAAGCCACCGTGCCCCCTTATTAAATTATATTATATTATATTATATTATATTATATTATATTATATTATATTATATTATATTATATTATATTATATTATAAAACAAGTGATTTCAAAAGCTGAAACAAAAAAATACTCAGTAAGGCATGAAATAATACCGGAAATGAATATGGGTCATTTTAGACAGATGCGTATTAGAAGGGGTTTGATAGCTTGTGCATCAAAGTGTTAAAGTGGCCAAGCATAATATTAGTAATATAAATTTATATAAATATTACTAACATTATTTACATATCATATTCCCATAAAAAAAACAGCAGTTTTGTTCAACATCGAACAGTTATATTTTGCAATTATTTTAAATGTGTGTTTTATTTTGCAGTGAGCAGGACAGTTGAGAAATTGGGGAGAGACAAGCACTGCAGGAGAGGTGTGTTTAAATTTACATTTCTCTGCTTTAAAAGAAAATCATGTTGGTTGCATTCAAACATTTAACAAGTTTATGTACAACATTAATATATTAATATATGTAACATACACACATATGTCTGATCAGTGTGTTTGTGTTTTCTCACATGTATGACTTCCTGTTCTGCTGCAAAATGTATTTATTTCTGTCTTCATGCAGTCTTACATCATATATTTCTCTTTCTCTGTTAAAATGATTTTTTCATGTAAAATGGTCTGTTACACTTACTTTTTACAATTCTTCATTTTTTCATTCTTTCTCTCTTACTAGTGATTTGAATTGTCATAAAATAGCAGAAGAATGAAGGTCAATAAATAATCAGTGTATTATGAGACGTGTTTGTGGTTAATGCACACAGTGGTCAGTATGTTATAGCTGCATTATTACAATCCTCAGAAAAAATGGTTCATGGTCTACATATATATATATATATATATATATATATATATATATATATATATATATATATATATATATATATATATATATATGTGTGTGTGTGTGTGTGTGTGTGTGTGTGTGTGTGTGTGTGTGTGTTGGGGTCAAGTGGTAATGCACAAAAGACAGTAATTAGCATGCTAGGTATCACATAAATCACACATACAAGTGTATTACCATGAAACATTATCGTTTCTATAGTAACCCGCTCATTCACTGGGACTCATCCCCATTTGAAATGTGTCCCCATTTTGAGAACTTCCTCGAGTTTTCAGATCCACATTGTCATGATCATTGTTACTGCTTGGAACGACCACATGGGGTCGCTGCTGCTCAGGAAGTATAGAGAATACACAGACATGACGGGAATTCAGTCTACTTTAATTGAATCTAAGTTGAATGAAGCTAAGAGTCGATTCCTTCGGCTCACAAATGATTCATTACCATTTTCTTTAAAACGGTGACCTTCTCTATAATGACCGGTGATTATTCTTCTTTGTCTAACTGTGGACAAATTTTACATGTTCTCATTAAACTGTATACCCTTCTGTTTGGTTCCTTTTATCTCTCTCTCTCTTTTTTTTTTAAATAAATAAAAAACCATTTACATAAAATGAAGTATCTTTTTGGGTTTTTTTATGTTACATCACAGGAAACTCATTCTATCATCTTTTTAACAATATATTTTTTTCTTATATTCCTTTAACTTCCTATCTATATGTACTGTATATGTCTGTATCAGTTAGTATAAATAAATACACAGAAATGTTGAGGATGTGAACTTCCTCATGATCCACAAACACGTCTCATAATACAGTGATTATTTATTGACCTTCATTTTTCTCTTCTATTTTGTAACAATTCAAATCACTAGTAAGACAGAAAGAAGAAAAGATATGATGTACTGTAAATATGCATGAAGACAGAAACAAATCAAACAGCAACATACAGCAGAACATGAAGTTATACAGGGGAGAAAAACATGTATAACACACTGATCAACTATAACTTATTTAATAAACCTGTTTCAGTTTTAAATGTAATTTAATGTACTTTAAATGTAACTATAAACAGATAAAACATATTAAATTCTTCTATTAATATATAAATATTGTAACCTGTTATAAAACACTTGTGGACGTTCTGTTACAGAACAATCCTCATCTTTACAGTGTAACAGTAACTCTGCTTCATCACACCACCACATCACTCAGTATTTTACTGTAACAGTGTGACAAACACACAGTGGTTTATTAATGCTGCTTATTTACAGAAACATGATCAGCTTTTTAGGAAATTCAGCATCAGTATAAACCAGGGGTTTAATATTACTACTGATAATAATAATAATAATAATAATAATAATAATAATAATAATAATAATAATAATAATAAACTCTTAAAAAGCTTACTCTGGGCCGTTGTGAAGGACTGAAGGCAGGCGAGAACCAGCAGAACCAGCAGGAGAGAGCGAGAGCTCATAACTGTTAATGATGAAGAGAATGATGAAGATATTGATGGTCAGGAACAGAATGGTATTAGTGCAGAAATTACCTCACTCTTCAGTTTATATAGCTGGTGAGAGGGGTAGGAGAGTGTGGTCTGGGTGTTTAAGTGACAAAAAAACTTCTATTTGACTGAGAGATAAAAAAAACATCTAACACAGGAAACCTGGTTGTGGTTTTCACCTAAAACAAAGAAGAACTGAATATGTAACACCTTGTAAACAAACACATCTCACAACACTCTATTAAACTCTTTAAATTAAAGTTACATTAAATTATATGCAAGTAAAATTGAATGAGTGCAGCTTTCAGATTTTTAATTAAAAAGACCCTTAATAATGAAACTAAACATTTAATGAAGATGTGGGGCTAGTGGACAGGAAGTCAATTAGATCATGGTTTAATATGTGAAAGCTGCTTAGAGTGAAGTCTAGCCATCAGGTCTATTGTAAGATCTACTGCAGCACAAACTGCTGAAAAAGTGACTGCTGGCTCTGATAGAAAGGAGTCAGGTCACACAGAGCATCACATTTTCTTTAATATTCTGTGAACCACCAGTTGATTTCCGCCATCATGTACAATAATGTACATTATGTGTAGCATAGCGAGTTATGACTAAAACGTTAAGTCAGAAGGTAACACAGACTTGATGGCATCCTGTCCCCTAATAATTGTTGCTTCTTGTGGCTAACTGTGGAAACACTGGTTACTTGGCCTCCAAAATCCCTGAGACTCTCCATGTGTAAATGACACAACAGTCCTCAAGGACCATGATGTACATGTCCTTATAACCCTTATAACTTAATGAGTCAAGACAAGAGGCAAGAGTCAAGAAGCTTTCATTGTCATTTTCTCTATAAACAGTTGGTGCAGGTACACAGTGAAATAAAACAACATAGTGGATCATAGTGTATGTACAGTAGAACTAAGTACAGGACACAGTAAAGTACGTGTGCAAACATGTGCAAGACAAACAATACAATACAGTACAATACAGTACAATACAATACAATACAGTACAATACAATACAGTACAACACACTACAGTACAATACAATACAATACATGTCAGGATCCAGCCCGGACTTTGGCCACGTGCCTTTGTTTATGTCACTTTCTGTTTGCGGTCGATGTCACCAGCCCGAGTTTTGTTTAGTTTTTTTTCGGTGTCCTATGCCATCACCCCGCACCTGTCTGGGTGACGTCACTTCACTTCTGGTTTTCTGTGGAGGACGCCGCCCCACTTCCTTTCTGCGTGGGGTGTTGCAGGCTCGTGTTTTGAGACCATGGATATTTTTGTTGACTTTTTGCTCTGTGGAGGAGGATTTTTTTTCCCGCCCTCCCTCCCTTTTCCAGTTTCCAAGACGTGGGTCTGGCCCAGGTTGTGCTCAGCCCTTCTGCTCAGCCGTGGACTTCGCTCGGCCCTTCTGCTTGGCTGTGGACGTCGCTCGGCCCTTCTGCTTGGCTGTGGACGTCGCTCGGCCCTTCTGCTAGGCTGTGGACGTCACTCTGCCCTTCTGCTCGGCTGTGGACGTTGCTCGGCCCTTCTGCTTGGCTGTTGACGTCGCTTGGCCCTTCCGCTCAACTGTGGACGTTGCTCGGGCATTCTGCTCAGCTGTGCCGCCGTGTGGGTTGGGGGGGGGTTACTGTCAGGATCCAGCCCGGACTTTGGCCATGCACTTTTGTTTATGTTCTGTGTTCACGTGACTGCCCCGCCCTTGTCTCTTCCTCCCCACCACTGCACACCTGTTCCTCATGTGTCTAATTGTTCTTAGTGTTTAGTCGAGCCGCGTTGCCTTAAGCAGCACAGAATCCTTATTGTTGTCCTGATGTTGTCATGTGTTGTCTAGACTGTGTCCTATTCTGTGTCCCTGTTTTGTGTGTTTTTAGTTATTAAACCTGTTTATTTCTTACGCTATCCTGCATTTGGGTCTGTTTTTATCCCCACGTCACTGACAGAACCATACAGTACAATACAGTACAATACAATACAGTACAATACAATACAAGAGTGTTTACAGTGCAGCAGTGACCAGTACACAGGTCTGGTCAATGTTCAGCACAATATTAAAAAATTGTATGGATGTAAACAAACAGTTTACAGTTAGCAGCAGATTGTAGCAGCATAAAAAGTACAGTGCAAAACATGCAATGGAAGTGTATATACATTAAGGTGGATTACAGTCTACAATACTGGCTATATTTTAATCTACATTACATTTAAAAATTCTAAAGCTTGGCTTTAAATCCAAGAGTATACCAACCCTCACCTAACGGCCTGTAAAGGCTGTAATTTAACCTGTTTACTAAATTTAACTCCTGTGGATTTAATTAGTCTGAATCATTTAATAGTCCTTACATCACTTCTCAAGAAGGTCTTTGAGAGCCTTATGAATCTGTTCCTCCACCCCTGACACCACAACTCACTCCTGTTTACTTCAGTAGGTCTAAAAATGATTGCATCTCTCATGTCCTTTACAACTCCCTAAGGACATGGGATAGCACCCTCACCTTCACTGATAGTAACAAGTGTAACTTTGTGACGCTGTTGTTTAGAGAGAACAGCTCAGCCTTTAAAACCACAATCTGCACACATGCTTTTGGCCTCCATGTGTATGACCCTCAGACATGAGTCAACAGTGTGTGAATGAATGCTGGCTAATAGTCTGGAATTTACTAAAATATGCCAAGCCAAATATTTTTTTAGAGGGACTTTCTCATGTTTTTTTTCTTTCAAATGCAACATAACATTACAGTTTGCTCATTTGTTTATATATTTGATGCTTATTTTATATCATTAGTAAAAATGATGTAATCACTACATACACATGGTTGAGCTTTAAAAGGTAACTGATGTCACCATCATTTTTGTTGTTCACACAGACCTTTATGAGAATGAAAAAATTAAAGGGACATTATGGAGCTGGATCTTAAATTAGAGACTGTAATGTGTCACATTACCCCCAATTTATCCCCAATGAGCAAGTCTGAGGTGACTCAGGTGACTGTGGGGAGGAAAAAAACCCTTAGACGGTAAAGGAAGAAACCTTGAGAGGAACCAGACTCAAAGGGGAACCTCATCCTCATCTGGGTGACACTGGGGGTGTGATTATAAATATACAGTCTGATAAATGTTGTATTGATGTATTAAACCATGATATACAGTAATTGACTTCCTGTCCACCCCTCCCACATCTTCATTAAATGTTTAGTTTCATTATTAAAAGTCTTTTTAATAAAAAAAATATATTGTTCTTGTTCATATTGTGTGAATAATTGAATATTCAAAATGTATCTTTTTTTAATTCATTTTAAGTATTACCAAATGTAATAATTTAAAATAATGCATTTTTAAACGTATAATTTATCTCTCTTTATCGTGGATGATGTGTGCTCTGATCTGAAATCTGCACTCATAAAATTTTACTTTTAATAGAGTAGTGTGAGATGTGTTAGGTTACAAAGTGTTAATTATTATGTTCTTCTTTGTTTTAGGTGAAAACCACAACCAGGTTTCCTGTGTTAGATGTTAGATCTCTCAGTCAAAGTGGAAATGTTTGGTCACTTAAACACCCAGACCACACTCTCCCACCCCTCTCACCAGCTATATAAACTGAAGAGGGAGGTGATATCTGCACTAATACCATTCTGCTCCTGACCATCACTATCTTCATCATTCTTTTCAACATCATCATCATCAGTCATGATCTCTCCTTCTCTCCTGCTGGTTCTCTCCTGCCTTCAGTCCTTCACAACGGCCATTAAATCATTAATATATTTGGCTTACGTGTGCATTGAAAATTTTGCCCTGAATCCCTGTTGATTTTCAACCTCGGTGCTAACCGACATTATCAATGATTGATGCAACACAACAGTACAACAATTACATAAACGAAAGATATAAAATTTAAAGACATAAACAACTAAAATATGATATCAGACATGATCAGAAATGCTATACAAGCACTATGTACCACTATCAGTAATGCTGTACTAACACTACACCATCACATATATCAGATCATATTAATATTAACAGGTATTTTAGCCCATATATAGACATATATACATATATAAAACCATACAACCGTATATAATGCTGTATTAAATATTTAATTTAATAGTATCCTGGTATGACTATTGCTACACTAAAAGAAAAATAGTATCTGGAATACTAACTTTAAGGTATCCATCCTATGTGCACATTACTATTCAACACACTTTCACTATACACAATAAATTATGTTCATTATTGAACAGGTTTTGGTTTTATAATACTGTCAAGTGCCACCACATTAAAATGATTAGACGATTAAATGATTAGGGTGGGACAGGAAGTAGATGATGTCATGTATTTTTATGACCTAGCTGCATTTTCACACACATCCCTTTCATTATTACTATATCAAACAGACTGAGCTCAACAACATGATGTCAACCTGTCAGACACTAATCTCATTATCATCACTAATTTGTGTCCATGTCATTTCTATTTTCTGTTCATGACACAGATTAGTTGTTTTTGTTTTTGCATCATAATCTTAAATAAATAATGCAAACTTGTTCAGTTGATCTTCATGACCATTATCATAAGATTAAAAAAAAATTATATATCGAAGTCAAAACACATCAAAATCAGATGGTTTTAAATCACAACAAATGTTTTTTAACACTGCGCAGTTTGAAAAAGATAAGTGAAATGGACGGAAAACATCAGAAAAAAATGATGAAAAAAAAAGAAATGAGTGGACAGTAATGGATGGATGGATGGTGCAGGTGGTACCATTATAAGACAATATAATATTTACTGTACAATATAATATTTGCTGCTGTAACTGAAATTCAAGGTAGGTTAAATGTTTAGGATTAAATGTTAACCAAGATGTTTTTATCTTGTATAATTTACCATCTTAGCAGCAGGACAGAGAACAATCTCTACGCTGAACAAATATCAGGCCAAAAAATAAATAAATAAACACATTGGAGATAAGGAAGAGGGACATCCTTGTTGTGGTGAAGTAAAGGCGAGTGAGGATCCGAACGCAGTTCAATCTTTTATTAAACCAAAGCAAGAAACAGGCAAACAGACAGACAGGCAAAACAGGGCAGAACACTGAGCAAACGGGAAACAGGAACATAGACACAAACATCCAACAACGACCAACCTCAGGGAAGTGAACAAACAGAGTAGATATAACAAACAGGAACCAATCACCAAGCAGAGACAATCAGTGACTAAGACAACACACCTGAGGGAGAGATGGAGTGCAATTAGTGTCCATGGTAACAAATGAGTGGGCGGAGCAAACAATTAACAGCAAGGCAGATCAGCAGACAGAAACAGGGCAAAACACAGACAGACTCATTACAATCCTCTTCAGGACTAAGCTGAACCAGGGCAAATAGCCCTGTCTTAGTGTCTCTAAGAATATAGAATATAAGGCACCTGATTCCTTAAACACTGTGTGTTAAATATAAATGTATAGAATATAAATGTCGTTTAACTGTTTTTTTTTTTAATATGAGCAAAAAGTGTTTTCATCTAGATTTAAATCAGAGATATGAAACCATCATGAATGTCTTTCTGTTTTGTCAAAATGAATCTTTTTAAAGACAGAAACAGACAGAATATGGTATGATATCGCTAATGCTATACAAACACTATTGTAGAAAATTAGTGTTCTGTTACTTTAAATTGTCAGTTCCTAGAAGTTCATCTCCACACATGCTCTAGGCAGAAGTTTCATTTAGGTTAACTAAGAGAAATTACTGCATCTCAAAATAAAGGTACTTTTTATTTTATTTATGTAATAACATGAAACATTACAAAACAGAACACAAAGGGCATCAACTACACAATATACACAATATACATTAATAACATTAAAGGTACACAATAATTACAGCAGGGAAAAATAAAGCACAATACAGGATAGATAAAATAAGTGTACAACACAAGGGACAAATACTGGAGAGGACAGTTATGTGGTACAAACTTGAACAGAAGTCTCCAGTAAAATTTCCCTCTAGGAGTAATTCTTATTTGAGTATTATTACATTTCCTATCTGTTATATCATCTAAAAGTAATTCAGGTTGTATAATCTCATATGTGCCAAAGCTTAAGTGATGAGCTTAAGTTAATGAGAACAATTAAACCAATTAAATAGCTCTCTTTAATAGATTAAATTCTCTTGGAGGTACCAGAATACCTTAGAGAGTCACAATGTCAGAAAATGGCGAAGATAAAACCAAATTAAGAAATTCTAAGAATCTCAAAGTCTAAGAAATCAAGGCCCCCCCTGAGTCTTACAGCCAGAAAGTACCTCCATTTTAAGTTTATGTGATTTTCCAAACAAAACCCAATAAAAGTTTACTGATTCCTTTGATAAATTTCTCATTAATAAACAGAGAAGGGGATAAACAACATGGGAAAGTCCATTCTCTGTTGATATGAAGAATTTACCAACCAAGCTCAAACCAACTATCCTGCGGAGGGCTAACAATCCACCCAGGAGAAACCTCTTTTGTTATGAAACCGATCAGAGAAAGAAACTGGACTGCTCAACAGGGTAACGGACCCCAGCCTGCCCCCGAACAACGAGTACGGATCAACCTTCGTCATAGGACCTGAGTCGCCACATGAAATGTCCAGACAATCCTTTGCCCTGGAGCTGCCACCCTGCTGTCCCGAGAGCTCTGCCGTTATAACATCTCCTTGGCAGGGCTCTGTGAAGTTCGATGGCATGGCAACGGCGAAACAACAGTAGGCGACCATTGCTACTTCTGGAGTGGCCCCGAGAGACGAACAGGCCTTTATGGTGTGGCCCTTGTCATCTCAAAGGACCTCCGCAAGTCCTTAATCGGCTGGACACCCCTAAGCGACAGATTACTGTCGGCCCGCTTTCTCCACCAACACGGCAAGATGACAGTAATCGTTGCTTATGCTCCCACCGATGTTGCTGATGAGGATGCGAAGGATGCTTTCTTTGACCAACTCCACAGGCCAAACTGTCCCGAGCCATCAGAGAGGCAAAGCGCGCACACGCCCACAGCCACTTCCAGGACAGCGGAGACACCCGGCGCATGTGGCAGGGCATACAGGCGATCAACAAGACAGCTTCACCTGCCTGTGATAGTAATGCCTCCCTCCCAGACGCGCTGAACGACTTATACGCTCGGTTCGAGGTACAGAACAACGTTACGCCAAGGAAGACCATCCCTCCCCCGACGACCAGGTACTCTGTCTATCCACGGCCGACGTGAGGAGATCTCTATGCAGAGTTAACCCACGGAAGGCTGCTGGACAAGACAACATTCCTGGCAGGGTGCTCAGAGAATGTGCAGAACAGCTAGCTGATGTCTTTATGGACATCTTCAACATTTCCCTGAGCAGCGCCGTTGTTCCTACGTGCCTCAAGACTACCACCATTCATCTCTACTCCCTACGAAGGCTGAGAAAGGCACATCTCCCTCCCCCCATCCTGACCATGTTCTACAGAGGGACCATTGAGAGCATTCTGAGCAGCTGCATCACTGTCTGGTTTGGGAACTGCACCATCTCGGATCTCAAGACCCTGCAGCGGATAGTGAGGACAGCTGAGAAGATTGTTGGAATTTCTCTTCCCTCTATCATGGACACTTACACCACACGCTTCATCTGCAAAGCTAATAGCATTGTGGATGACCCCACACACCCCTCACACACACTCTTCACCCTCCTGCCATCTGGAAAAAGGTACCGAAGCATTCGGGCCCTCAAGACCAGACTGTGTAACAGTTTCTTCCCACAAGCCATCAGACTCCTTAATAACTGAGCTGAACTGTACTGAGCACAACATACACACACACATCATCTGTATGGACTGCACAGACCTACACCACATACACACACTTCTAATATTTGGAATTTATTCATGGAAAGCCCCTTGAGATGCAGCATCTCGTTTTCAAGGGGGACCAAAAACATACAACAGATACAGTGCATTCAATACAATACAAAACAAACAAAACATTACAAGACAATTCTGCTCACAGATCCCCCTCCTCCCCTCCCTGGGCCATTTCAGAATCTCCAAGGTATACAAATGTTTACAAAGACAGTTGTTTCAGGAACCATAGCAATTACAAAAAACTGACAATCAGTTTTCAGTTTTCAAGAACAAGATATTTCAAGAAACCATTACAATTAAAAGCATTTACAATCAGTTTTCAAATAGGTTAACAAAGATGTTCTAAAGGAGCCTAAAGTAGTATTAGATCTCACAGATGGAGGCAGATTATTCCAGTCTGAAGGAGCGTTAAAACAGAAGGACCTCCGACTGACTACTTTACACATAACAGGGACAGTAAAAGTCAGACACTGAGAGTGTCGAAGAAAATAAGTTGGAGTATATTGTACAAAAAATCTTTTCAAATATGGTGGTAAGTTCAAATAGATGCATTTAAAAATAAATTGAAGCCAGTGATACTGTTGTCTTTTATCAGGCAGCAACCAGTTAAGCTGATTATGTAATTGGCAATATTGAGTTTTATATGGGCACTTTAAAATGAACCTACACAGATTATTAAGTAGAACATCTAGTGGTTTAAGATATACATTGTACGTGTTTTGATAAACTATATCTGCATAATCAATAATTGGTAAGATTAATTGGGTAATTATCTTTTTTCGTACTCTAAATGTAAAACAATTTGATGACCTGTATAGAGGCATTAAACAAGAGTATGTTCGTTTTATTTTGTAATCAATGTGTGGTTTGAAATTTAATTCTGGATCAAGCCAAATTCCCAGATATTTAACAGAGGTCTCTTTTGTCACTGGATTGCATTATCAAAATACAGGTTAAGTTCAGCAGATTTAAGAGAATGATGAGTACCAAAGAGCATATTGAGTTTTTCATATTGAGTTTTAAGAGGGGGGGCACGGTGGCTTAGTGGTTAGCACGTTCACCTCACACCTCCAGGGTTGGGGGTTCGAAACCCACCTCCGCCTTGTGTGTGGAGTTTGCATGTTCTCCCCGTGCCTTGGGGGTTTCCTCCGGGTACTCCGGTTTCCTCCCTCGGTCCAAAGACATGCATGGTAGGTTGATTGGCATCTCTGGAAAATTGTCTGTAGTGTGTGTGTGTGCCCTGAGATGGGTTGGCACTCCGTCCAGGGTGTATCCTGCCTTGATGCCCGATGACGCCTGAGCACAGGCTCCCCGTGACACGAGGTAGTTCGGATAAGCGGTAGAAGATGAATGAGTGAGAGAGTTTTAAGAGGTTACTTTTAAGCCAATTTTGAACTGATTTAAGATCTGTCTGTAATTTGTTCTGAAGAAGAAATTAGTTGGAGCTTGAAAAATAGACAACAGTATCATGTGCATATAGATGTACTTGACAATTATTACACACTTGCGGGAGATCATTAACAAAAATAGAAAAAAGAAGGGGGCCAAGGATAGAACCCTGTGGCACACCTTTTTCCATAATACATTCATCAGACTGTGCATCTTTGAATTGAACAAACTGACGTCTGTTATGGAGATAAACATTGAACCATAAGAGAGCATTTCTATTAAAACCTATGGATTTAAGCTTGTCCAAGAGCAAGTAGTGATCTACCAAGTCAAACGCCTTGGAGAGGTCAAAAAATATAGCACCTGTGCATTGATTCTTATCACAGGAGGAGAATACATCGTTAGTGAATTTGAGTAAAGCAGTTGTAGTAGAGTACCCGGAACGAAAACCTGATTGATAAGGAGATGAATGAATGAATGATTAAGATATTTATATAATTGTTGATAAATAATCTTTTCAAATATTTTGGTAACTGTACAAATAATAGAGATTGGACGATAATTTCTTAAATCTGTGTTGTCACCTCCCTTAAATATTGGAGTTACTCTTGCTGTTTTCCAAGCAATTGGAATGGAACTCATATCTAGAGACATATTGTACAAATCAGAAAGTGGATGTATTAATATACTGGATCCAAGTTTAAGAAATTTGGCTTCCAACCCGTCAGGTCCAACACTACCATTTTTTAATTCAGAGATGGCTTGAAATACTTCAGATGACTGAATTCTAGAAAATGAAAAGGATCCATCAGTTTGATTTGATGAACTAGAAGAAACTAAATAATCAGAGTACAGTACAGAGTACAGCGATCATAAGAGGATCAGAAATAACATTATCATTAACAATAGATTTGAAATTCAACTTTAACCAAATGTTATCTGAGCTTACAGTATATTGGTACTATATGCAATATTTGTAAGTTAATTGTGCAAAGCTATAATCTACAGCTGGTTGATAAGTTATGTACTAAAGATAGTCATGATCCTGTCTGTGTATGAGAGTGCACGCACCTGTATGGGGCCCTATGGGTCCTTGTAAAGAGGTAATAGGCCCAACTATTAGCCAAATGCTGTTTAAAATGATTTTACTGCCAATTTTCAGTCCTGCCAGCAGCTGCTTGTGGTCCTAAAACAGCTTTAAAGGGATAGTTCATCCAAAAAGAAAAATTCTGTCATCATTTTCTCATCCTCATGTTGTTTTAAATCTGTACAGTATGAATTTCTTTATTCTAATGAAATTCTTTTCCTCCGTGAAGAAGAACAGCCTTCTTGAAACGACCCAGCAGTTGGATGTGTACCTGAGGTGCCCAGGAGACACAGTAGAGGTACTGAAGTCCTTCCCAGCCGTGTGCCAGCTATCACTTAAGCTTAATACGACACTCCCTGCCTCAGCAGCATGTGAAAGACTGTTTAGTGTTGCAGGGCTGATCTTCAGGCCAAGAAGCGCTTTCATTGGCTCAAAGAACTTTGAGAACCAGCTGCTTTTGTGGATGAACAAAACCTATTAGTAACTCTTTGTCTCATGTTGTTTAAGTCCGATGTGTTTGTTATAATAAAGGTTATTGATGACATGCCTCTGAAGTTTGACTTTTTGCACCATTACAATACTTATAGCCAACTAGTCATATCTTCCGCTCCATGAAACACAGCTCAGTAGTACACATATATGGTTCTTTAATGTATTTGCATTGTACTAAAATGCGTTCTTTTGTAATGGGCATATTCAGTATGTGTCTGAAACAGGTAGCCTAGTGCATCCCAAATGTTTCAACGTTATCATATTAATATAACATTATAGTCATTATGGCCTTTAGAAATATGTTTTTTGAGGAGTTGGGGTAGTGCACAATAGACCCCTGTGGCACGGCCTAAGCTTTTTCCTTAATGGCATTTTTTCCTTGCATTACTTTTACTTTTAGACTTTTAAAGTAGTTTTGAAAACCAGCACTTTTACACTTTTACTTGACTAATAAGCTTGAGTTGATACTTCAACTTCTACAGAAGTCTTTTTAAACCCTAGTATCTATACTTCTACCTGAGTAATGAATGTGAATACTTTTGACACCACTGATTAGAGCACAGTGGAATTCTTTTCTTCGCATATCCCAGTTGAGGAGGTTGGGGTACTTGAAACTGTTTTGTGTCATATATTTGCAATAGTGCGTTGATGTAGCTTTGATCATTGTACATGACCATATAATGCTAACTGGTACGTATTATACCACATATTATACCACATGTGTTAAGACATTATTTTATGATCAACAGGCATGCATACGCAAGAGGTTTATGATGTTTGTTTTGTTAAGGTATAGATTGTGGTAAATTCATTCCTAATATTCATTCATTCATCTTCTACCGCTTATCCGAACTACCTCGGGTCACGGGGAGCCTGTGCCTATCTCAGGCGTCATCGGGCATCAAGGCAGGATACACCCTGGACGGAGTGCCAACCCATCACAGGGCACACACACACACACTCTCATTCACACACGCAATCACACACTAGGGACAATTTTTCCAGAGATGCCAATCAACCTACCATGCATGTCTTTGGACCAGGGGAGGAAACCGGAGTACCCGGAGGAAACCCCCGAGACACGGGGAGAACATGCAAACTCCACACACACAAGGTGGAGGCGGGAATCGAACCCCGACCCTGGAGGTGTGAGGCGAACGTGCTAACCACTAAGCCACCGTGCCCCCCTAATAAGATTTATTGATTTAATTAAATGTGTTTATTTATCTTATCTCATCTTATAATTGTTATGTTAGAATTATCAAAAGCTTGCAAGGAGGACTGCACATCCAAAAACCCCCAAAAAATGTTATGGGCAACAGGTGCTGGGCAACAAACAATCAATGAAAAAACAACAGAAGAAGCCCGCACACTGATAAACTGCTCCAATAAATTTAATGGTGCAACATTTCGACCATCAGGTCTTCGTCAGGCACAATATAAAAATGTGATCACCTCACCTCTATAAATAGGAAACAGGTGTATGCCTTAATTACACTCGCTTTCAAAATAAGGCACACTATACACAAAGCATTAATCAACTCACATGTTAGAGATCTCAAATATACACAGAAAAAAAATAATAGAATAAAAAAAATGTTTTTGTTCATATGAACAATACAAAGATAACCATTTAAAGATCTATAAAACATGGCTTAATGTCAAACTCATCATTGAGCCCTAGTGGTGTATTCAAAGTATAAATCCAATAACACTCTCTTTGCAATAATTTTCTCTCATAATCACCTCCTCTTGAGGGCGTTTTTACTTTCTCAATACCAATATATTGTAAAGCACTGATATTATGACCAGCTTGTTTGAAATGAAGCACTATCGGACTTCGTGTATCCCCCGTTCTGATGTTACTCCGGTGCTCACAGATACGGGTACGCAAGTATCTAGATGTTTTACTGACATACGCCAAACCACAGGGACAACGAATAAGATAGACAACATGAGTCGAAACACACGTAATGGTACCACGTATTGGAATACTCTGGCCCGTCCGTGGATGATTTTTTTATGTAATTGTGTACATAATTTTTTTTTTATTAATTTGTGTATAAAAGTATATGAATTTGTGTTAGACACATAAACGTCTTTTTAATGTAACTAAGATGAAATTGGACCACACACAAACCTGCAATAAAAACAAAACAAAAAAATTAAAATACTTGCAGTAAATAACTAACAGTAATTAGGTATCATAACTTATCATAACATACATTTTAAATACTAGTAACTACCCTCCAAAGGGAAGAGTAACAACTGGTTGAAAACTTACATGGCTCCAGCTTTTGGTTGTTCACTTTCCTCCAGTATGTGAAGCAATACAAAACTTCTCCATTTTAACCTGTGTGAAAACATCTCTGCATTCATTTATCAGGAACAACAATATTCATATGTTTTAAACACACATTTATAGAGAAAAAGTATTCAGACTCCATAAATTATCAACATTAGTACCTTGTTGTGAAACCAATAAAAATCCAGAAAATGCTTATCTAATACATTTGTTTGATTATTTATATAATTATTAGCTGCCATCAGAATACTAATTTATAAGTCAAAGTGAGTATATATATGAAGTTGATATGTTAACTGACGTTTTACTGAAAACAAATGGAAGATATACAAGGGGAACATTTCCTAGTAGTGTTTCCTTGCCCTATTGTCTTATGTGATGCAATTATGTAATGAAAATTTAGTTTTTCAGGATTTATTCAGATTTTCTGACCTACAGGGTGAAAGGTTAATGACTGAATTTAAGACCCCATGCACAAACAGAACATCCATTTTTCCCCCATTCAGTGAAAATAGAAATGACTATGCTCATGAACAGAAACATGCAAAATTACAAATAAGTGGATAAAAAGACGGGAATCTGTGGAAGGAAGCCAATAGTCCAACGCAGAAAAGGAAGAATGTCAGCAGCCAAGCGATGACCTCAATAGGAGGTCGTGGTGCACAGTCAGAGACCCAAAGCGGCTACCTGCAATAACATGCCATGAAGACGAGGGGCAGGGACCCACTCATCACGGCTATTTTAATAACCACTAGCTTCTTCTCCTACTCGTCAAACATGGGATGCGGTAGCCAAACTGTCATTCAAAAGGTGACATACCAAAAGCTGAGTGCCACAGTGTTCTATGGGCATTCTCCACCCACATTAGGGTGTTTTGCCCACATTATATGGTTTGAGGAAGCCAGACAACAAAGGGAGTGCACCAAACCTTGGTTAACCCTGTCTGTCTGGCCATTTGACTCCAGATTGAATCCCCAGGATAAGTTCAACCGTAGCACTTCTTAGACAGCAAGATGCCTTCTAGAACTGACTAGCAAATTGAGGGCCTCAATCAGAGACCGAGTCAGATGGAAAGATATATGTCATTACTACATGCTGAAAGAGGAGCTCAGCAGTCTGCTTGGCTCAGGGGAGTTTGGGCATTGGGAAAAAAATAAAAATAAAATAAATAAGTGTGTCTCAGCAACCGTGGGGATCACTGGCTCTACAAGACTGGATTGGGGGCTTTTTCTCGGGACAGTGACTGTAGAAGAAGCTTACTGGGGCTGCAGCAGGGCCTGGATCTGCCCCAGTCATATTAATATTTCTCAAACTTCAGTAAACAAGGTTGCCAGGGCCTGCTCGGGTTCTCCCAGAGCATTGGCTTGGCAAGACACAGCCCACCCTATCCACTCCTGATCTGCACACTTGTGGTCTGGAGCAGACATACTGTTAAAGAGGAGGGATACAGAGTGGAAGTGAGTGCCGAGCATGGCCCGTGATCCGATTGGAAAAAGAGGTGGGAAACTGTGGACAGGAAGCCGGATCAATAGTCCAGCACAGATATGGAAGAATGCCACTTGCCAAGTGATGACTTCAATAATAATAATAATAATAATAATAATAATAATAATAATAATAATAATGATTTATAGGAATGATGGCAAGATCAGGACTCGAACTGAGCATTTTGTGTGAATTGCCATTTTAGTTGAAGGCATACATATATACATACATGATTATTAGAGTTTCTTAATAGACTTGTATGCCTGCTTTTTTATTTCATATAAGGACCCCAGAGATACAGTAGGGAGTTAAAAAAATTTACATTGGGGTCTGTGCGTGTTTATTTTTTATTCATTGATTTTATACATTATATGTATATACATTTTATGGC
The DNA here is from genome assembly GCF_030014155.1 of Tachysurus vachellii. Taxonomy (NCBI): domain Eukaryota; kingdom Metazoa; phylum Chordata; class Actinopteri; order Siluriformes; family Bagridae; genus Tachysurus; species Tachysurus vachellii. Next base: position 29,314,198 of record NC_083466.1, read on the forward strand.
ACAGTGCAATTTGTTTCGAATTGAATGGCACAAAGGCATAACAATTCTATGTTTGAGACATTATTGTTAAATGTCAGCTTGGCCCTTGAGCTAGTTACCCTGGATAAGGACAAATGCTCTAAATGTACTTCTATTTTTACTCTAATACTAATACTGTTGTAGTCACAATTCCCATATTATACTTAAACAGTAAAATTACAGTCATACCCCCTACAACTATACATAATAATTGTTCTAGGCTACAGAACTAATTAGGACCCTAGTAGAGATAATAAAATGTAAATTGTGTGATTAATTAATTTACGTACCATAGTCAGTGTGACAGGAGAATCCGTCTTTCCAGACTCTGGTTTGAAAACAAAAAGCAGATTATAATTTTACATTAATTATACTAACATATAAAACACACAACTGTCTGTAATACTAGACAAACACTGTACCACTATAGAGACCACTATACTATATAATGTAGTTTACTTCCTATTATGCAAAGATCTTTTAGATTTTAATTTATTTGCTGTAGTTTATGTCCACAGTGTGTCTTTGTTAGGAATTGTTATTAGCTACTTGGACATTTCCCTGCCAGACCAACAGACAGTGCTGGCAGGCATTTCTTCATAGCCGGCTTTCTGTTTGTTATTCCCCACGTGAGCTGTGCTTTACCCTTCCTATTGTTCCACATTTCAAATCATGTCACCTGTTCCTTATTTACCCTAATGTTTTGCTCTATCTATATCAGCCCTTTTCTATCTCTTTTTTCAGACATTGTTTTGTGTTTGCACAGTATAGTGTTTCTAGGTTTCCATGTCATTGTTATATTTTGTTTTTAAGTTGTATTTGTCCCATGTTGGTTGTAAGTCTAATTGTATTTTATTTGTATTAATTAAAGCTGTGCTTTATTTGATCCTTCATTTGGGTTTGCTTCTCTGCACACAGGTGATCATGATTACCACAGAGACCGGGTTTAATCCCCGCTTTGGGTTGTTTCTCTCAAATGTTACAGAATTACTAACCTTCTGCAGGCCCAGCAGGATTGCACAGGTAGTTTCCTATTTTATTCCTAATGAAAAAATGAGCTGGCAAAAAAGGTAAAAGCTGGTAAAAGCCCTGGACTATATATATTTAGCCCTTTTATATCTGTCTGTCAGTCACAGCTTTTTGTATGCACAGTACAGTCAGATGTGTTTTGAGGTTCCCATATTATTGTTATGTTTTGTTATTTGAGTTGTATTTGTCCCTTGCTTTATTTGATCCTGCATTTGGGTCTGATTTTGTGGGTGATTGTGATTACTGCAGAGATCTGGGTTCGATCCCCACTTCAGTTTGTATCTCCCTCAGTTACAGGAATCATTAGAGGGAAAAATACTGCAGACACACAAACTAAAAAAATAACAAATAACAAATTACCCAATTCCTCTGAGTCATCTTGCTGAGTTGGATGACTTTTAGCTAAAATAGAAAACAGTAAAAACTTTACCAAGAGACAACAAGTGGAACCATAAGCTGTGAGGTAGTAATACTACACACTGTGCTAATTTACTGCAATTTTAGTTTTATACTATAATTATTCAGACCTGCTACCTTTACCACTCTTCCAAACAAGGCATCAGTACAGTTTTATGAGAGAAAAAGTGAAGACTGCTATGCTAACATTAGACCACTAGAGTTGTTGTTGTTATTATTATTATTATTATTATTGTGGTATATTTGACGTATCATGATAGACACTACACTTCCTAGTACAACTACTACTAGAGAAATGGTCTCTGTACCAGTTATGACCAAGCTGTTGTTTATTCTGTTATCCTTTTTTTTAGTTTTAGTCTGTTTGTTGTTCTCTGATATTCTGACTTGTGGTTGTTTATAGATTATATGTTCAGTAAAAGCATTAGGTACCTGCAGTTGTGTCCATACCCAAGTCCTGACTGGCTGATGAAGTAGAAACTTGTTCAGTAGTAACAGGCTCTGGTTAAAACAATAGTTAAACTGAAAATTGTATTTTTATACCAACATACTGTACAGTAAAACGGTGCAACAGTCTATACTACTATACTAACACTATACCTGTCATGCCCCCGGATACAGAAGGAAGGAGACAGACCCGTACGCAGGATAGCTTCAAATGAAAGGGGTTTAATACATAAGGAAGACAAACAAACATATCCACACTACACGGGGACTAAACGTAACTAATGAATCCGCGCTGCCATCGGCAACGCAGCTCAAATTTATACACAGACAAGTCAATCACACAATGGGGACCAGGTGTGGAGACAGGGAGGAGCAGACGAAGGCGGGGCAGACACGTGACAAAAACAAACAAACAATATCACGTGTCCAAAAGTCTGCACTGATCCCTGACAGAACCCCCCCTTAAGGCGCGGCTCCCGAAGCGCCAAAACCAGACAAGGTCCGGGGGTTCCAGTTCCCTGCTGACCTTGGTTTCACATCACCTTGGATTTTGTCTTTGCAAAGTGAGCTCCTGGGGTTGACCATCTGCCTGTTTTCCAATTTCCACCCTCAGACCAATGGCCAGACTGAGCGGCTAAATCAAAAACTCAAGAACGGGCTATGGATCCTGTGTGCAGAAGAGCCCTTCTCCTGATACTCCAACTTGGTGTGGGTGAAATATGCACACAATTCTCTCCTATCGATTATTACTGGTCCGCCCCCTTTCCAAGTGACAATAAGCTACCAACCCCCGCTGCCCACTGCTCCGGGTGTGTGTTCACGGTGTGTGTGTTCACTGCTGTGTGAGTGCACTTTGGATGGGTTAAATGCAGAGAACGGCTTCTGAGTATGGGTCACCATATTTAGCTGTATGTCACGTCACGTCATGTTCTTTTCTCAGGAAATGGACGTCTCGGTCCCCTCTGCTCTAGCATTCAAGCACTGTTGGCAGGTCTGGAGGAAAGCATGCAACAAGTGCTCCAAGCCTATTGGGCCAACTGCAAGTGTCATCCAGCACCCCTCATTAAGTGCATTCAAATCTTTGCATTGGTTAATTAGAGTTGGTTAGCTAAGTAAAAGTGACACCCAGGTATGCCTAGATATGGATGCACAACACAGTCATGTTCTGATCTCTGGGAACCGGGTTACATACCTAACACAAGATGTTACCTTTCCAGGGAACTCAATGCTGTTGATGCTATGGGGACTTTAACCCTAGTGAGACGATAAACGCGTATACGCGTTTTGTGGCATAATCTCCTGTTAAGGCCGAAAAGAACTTAAATTACACTTACAGTTTCGATCGTACAGATAAGAGCAACACATCAATCGAATCTGTAAAGGATCTACTTTTATTTGTATACACACATAATAACAACAAAACACTGTGATTTTGTAGAATAAAGAAAATAAACAGAGTGTGTTCTCTGCCATCTTGGTCTCGATCACCACTCTTCACACACACATAAATAAAACAACCCGAATCTCAGCGAATACTTGCCTCAAATAAAAGATAAATATATGCATAGAAAGCTTCAAATGTCTACTTTTAAATAAACAAATTCAAGTCAAAAACAAATAATCTATTTTTATGTAATCTGTATGAAAGTAAGGAGCGGTCCGGTTTCTCCTGTTTCGCCTCATTATAGATAATGTGTTCCCGCCTCCGTCTGAGCGCGCTGTTCATATGCAAATGAACTGAGGAGATTCAGGTGATCACGTACACACCCCCGAGACACAGGAATGACTCAGAACATGAAATCCAGACCTGTGTGCTTTGCAAAGCAAAGCATGGTAAGAGGCAGGACACTACTTGGAAATGCCAGGCATGTGATGTTCACTTGTGTGAACATCAGCACCTTGCATGAAGCCATACTCTGAGTAGAGTGAGCTCTAATGCTTACAGAGGAGCCTTCATTTGGGCACATCACAGGTCAGGAAATCGGCTCAACTATCAGGTGCAATGAATGCTGTCTGTTGCGTGGGAAAGCCTATGTTGGCTGGTAGGGATGGCTAAGGCTAGGAGCTTGACCAGTCCAGGGGCAAATTCTAAGCAGGAGGAGGTGACTGAGATAGCCTGCAAATCTACTTTTAACAGTAAGGCAAATGCTAGCAATAGAGCCACCTTAAATGTCAGAATCTTCTCAGAAGCTGACTCAAGGGGGTCCAACAAGCCTCCAATAAGCCTTCAAAGACAAACGATAGATCCCAATAGGGGATCCATGGTCTGCAGAAAGGCCTCAGGCACTGTGAAGAAACCAAGTAACGAGTGGTGCCTCTGAGCAGAGGCTCGGTTGATAGGAATGTGGCAAGTCAAATCCACAGCTGTATATACGAATATATACAATATAGTATAAATGAAAATACATACTAATATATACACAGATATCTAAACAGAAATACTGTATATCTGATCAGTTTCTTCCATTCTATATTAGCTGAGGCAGAAAAAACTAGCTTGCCAGACTCTAAAATAAAACAATATAATACCAAATTAAAGGCCAAATAATGTTTGATAAATAATTTATTGCTCCTGATACTTTCTAAAACTGTTCAGCTTCAGCTTGTCATCAAATGTCTCATCCAGTTTTTTTGCTATTCTGCAGTCTTTTTGTAAATTAGAGAATAATAGCATTAATAACATTTGATTTTTGTCTTTTAATTACAAGTTGAACTAAAATTGTACAAGTTTATGAGTGAAAAAATGAGAAAACAGCTGCTTAACCCTGATTTGAATATGCAGAGTATATTTTTCTAAAAACAGAAACAGGTAGGTTATTGTTTTATATTAATTTATATAAATAAATGAAGCCAAAATGTTTTTGACAAAAAAAAGTTACAAAAAATAAGTCAATTTACAGTAAAAAAAATTTCCATCTGCTATATTACAGGAAATGATGCACAAAAACTCTGTAAAATAAATATTAATTTTGGTATTAATGGATGGAGATTCACTCACCTTCAGGTTTGTTCCGACTGTTAAACAGACGCTGCCCAATTCTGACAATTTGAACCCTCACCCACATGTCTTGGGGATCTGCACACACATGACGACCGTCCTGTAGAGTAAAGCTGTAGAGGAGAGAGAAGATTTACATCAGTGTGAAACTGTAATAAAATCAGAAAATCAGACACTCTGACACGCCTCAAACCTCCAAGATAATATAAAGTTAGATTCATATATAAGATTTATAAGTTAGATTCAGTACCAAGTTCAATTCTATTACACATAAACATAAAGAATTAATAGACATAAAAATATTAACTTTAATAATTAATTAAAAATAAACAAGGGACTGAACACTTACATGACTCCAGGATTTAGACACTCAGGATCTGTCATATTATAGTCTGTAATGACTCTTACAGGAATTCGTTGTATCACAAACTTGGTACAGCACTGATCTGGTCCATCTACAGCTGTGTGAAAACATTTCTACATTTAGTTCTGTGATTAAATGTTCAATAAGAAAATATTAGACACTTTTATATCTAGTATCAGATGCAGATTATTGTAGCTATTAAACTGTATTATCTTAATGTAAGTGAGAACAGGAACTAGCTTGTATATAAAAAGTTTGTAATCAATTCCTGTATGAAAGACCAACAAAGTGTTTAATAAATAATAAATAATTCATTACTCCTGATACTTTCTGATACTCTTCAGCTCCTGTCATCAAATGAGTCTCATCCAGTTTTATTTGCTGTTCTTTTTGTAAATTAGAGAATAATTACATAAATAATTTTCAATTACAAGTTTACAATTTTACAAGTTTATGAGAAAACAGACAAAAAGCTCCTTAACCTGCTTTAAATATGCAGAACTTATTTATTTTTCTAAAAACAGAAACATGTATGTTGTTGTATTATATTACATTATGTATATAATGGTAGAATACATCAAGAAAAAAATATTAAAATAAAAGATTTAGAAATTAAGTCAATTTATTAAAAAACTAACATATTCCACCTGCTCTATTACAGGAAATGATGTACAAAATAAATATTAACTTTGTTATTGGACAGAGATTCACTCACTTTCAGGTTTGTTCAGACTGTTAAACAGACGCTGGTCAATTCTGTTCATGTTGTTCTTCACCCACTTGTCTTGGGGATCTGCACACACATGACGATGGTGCTGTAGAATAAAGCTGTAGAGGAGAGAGAAGATTTACATCAGTGTGAAACTGTTTATTATCTTGGTGGTTATGGGCATGTCAGGGTGTTTGATTACAGACACTCTTACAATTAGATTCTATTACTCACAATTATAAAGAAACAATATACATGAAAATACTAACTTGTATTATTAATTAAAATTCCTTAAAAAAATAAACAAGGAGCTGAAATCTTACATGACTCCAGGTTTTGCACACTTATTATCTGTTTCTTCATACGCTGTAATGACTCTTACAGGGATTGGTTGTGTCAGAAATCTGTAACAGCACTGATCTGGTCCATCTCCATCTGTGTGAAAACATTTCTACATGTAGTTCTGTGATTAAATGTTCAATAAGAAAATATTAGACACTTTTATATCTAGTATCAGATGCAGATTATTGTAGCTATTAAACTTTATTATGTCACAGTTGAGTTCTGGACTCTGATTGGTCAGAAGGTGTTGATTAATTCTCTATAACAGCAGCTCTGACTTTAGTGCAGGTTTATATTAATGTACTTATTTGTTTACAGCTTGTTTACAAGGACGTGTACAGCAGATGGGACACATAAACTGATTAAAAGGTGAGATTTTCTCTAAGGAGACATTTATTTAACTTAATTGTTTTTTTTGTTTTATTAAATTGAAGATTGAATAAAAAAAGATACCGAAGGAACTATTTATAATTGCAGAATTAAGAACATGAACTAACTTGTTTCACTGACATTAAATGTGACTGTAAACATATAAAATATATTTTTTTGAGAAAAAATAAATAACTGTTAAAAATTTGCTGTGGTTTAAGAGAATAAAACATTCTGGACGTTCTGCTACAGAACAATCCTCATCTTTACAGTGTAACAGTAACTCTGCTTCATCACACCACCACATCACTCAGTATTTTACTGTAACAGTGTGACAAACACACAGTGGTTTATTAATGCTGCTTATTTACAGAAACCTGATCAGCTTTTTAGGAAATTCAGCATCAGTATAAACCAGGGGTTTAATATTACTACTGATAATAATAATAATAATAATAATAATAATAATAATAATAATAATAATAATAATAAAGATTAACTTTATCTTACTCTGGGCTGTTGTGAAGGACTGAAGGCAGGCGAGAACCAGCAGAACCAGCAGGAGAGAATGAGAGATCATGAATGAAGAGAATGATGAAGATATTGATGGTCGGGGCAGAATGGTATTAGTGCAGATATCACCTCCCTCTTCAGTTTATATAGCTGGTGAGAGGGGTGGGAGAGTGTGGTCTGGGTGTTTATGTGACAAAAAAAATTCCATTTGACTGAGAGATAAAAAAAAAAAAAACATCTAACACAGGAAACCTGGTTGTGGTTTTCACCAAAAACAAAGAAGAAGTGAATATTTAACACCTTGTAACCAAACACATCTCACACTTCTCTATTAAATTATTTAAATTAAAATTACATTAAATTAAATGCAAGTAAAATTGAATGAGTGCAGATTTCAGATTTTTAATTAAAAAGACTCTTAATAATGAAACTAAACATTTAATGAAGATGTGGGAGGATTGGACAGGAAGTCAATTAGTCAACCAGACTGTGTATATGTATACACATACACCCACACACACACACACACACACACACACACACAGACACACACAAATATAAGATGTACGTACAACAGAATGACCATCATTTTGGTCCTCCTTTTGCTGCCAAAAGAGCCCTGACCTATTGAGGCATTGACTCCACTAGAGCCCTCAAGGTGTGCTGTGGTATCTGGTGCCAAGATGTTAGTAGCAGGTCACTAGCAAGTGCTGAAAGTTGCACAATTATAAACTTTCACTTTCACTATACACAATCCATTAGTGTAGCCCAGAATATCCCCAGGCCAGCAGGCTAGCTGAGAGGGTAAACTGCTAATGGAGAAATCCAGAAGAGATGGATCAGATATGTCTTTAAACTTACTCAACCTTAAAAACATTTCATGTGACCAGACCCTGGGTTTTCCTGCAGAGAGATTAATGTCCAGGCGGACTCAAACAACTCTGCCAATCAGGAAGTCTGTTTTTGTGCCAGCCTCAAGAAATAACATTGTTGTCACGGATTAATTCTCCAAGAAGTGCCACTGTCAAAACCAGTAAAGCACTGTGACCACTCGTGCAAGGTGAAGTAATGAGACTCACAACTTCTAATGGACATGATCGAATATCACTCATTAAACAATTCTGCAATAAACCAAGATCATATCTTGTGCAGTACAAAGGAAAAGAATACAGACAAAACCAGAAATATATCCTTCCAGTCTCAGAGCTTCCACCACAACAGTTCAAGCACATTGAGATGTCACTTCTCGTTGTCCAGTCCTCCTTTGCCGAGTACAAACACAAACATCCCACTCCAAATGATGCGGGAGAACAATACACCTCAGTAGTACCTACTGAAGTGTCATGTAGGTTAACTAAGAGAAATCCCTGCATCTCAAAATGTACAATTTCTTTCTATCCAGGATCCAAAAATACTAAAGCCAATGTCCGGTCCCACATGCACTTTCCCATTACGCAGACTCAGACTGCAGGCGCAGGTTCAGGTGCAATTCACTGGCAAATACTCAATGCTCAATAGAAGTGAAACATTCTCAATAGACGTAAGATCATTTAATTCGTGTGTCATCATATGAAGGTGGTGCTGTCAGCATCAAACAGGACACTAGGTACACAAATCTTCTAGTAGGAAAAATTATTTAGTGTCAGGTGTCCTGATCATTTTTACTGCATGGAACCACCACTTGGGGGCGCTGCTGCTCAGGAAGTATAGAGAGTACACAAACATGACGGGAATTCAGTCTCCTTTAATTTAATCTAAGTTCAATGAAGCGAAGAGTCGATTCCATCAGCTCACAAATGATTCATTGCCATTTTCTGTGGCCAAAACTTATATATTCTCATTAGACTGTACACCCTTCTGTTTGGTTCATTTTATTTCTTTTCTTTTAAAATATAAATTCAATAAATAAATAAATAAATAAAATACCATTTACATAAAATATCAATAAAATATGTAGTATGTTTTTAGGTTTATTTGTATGTTACATCACAGGAAACTCATTCTATCATCTTTTTAACAATATATTTTATTTTTCTTTAATTCCTTTAATTTCCTCTCTATATGTATATTTCTGTATCAGTTAGTCTAAATAAATACAGAGAAATGTTGAGGATGTGAACTTCTGCATGAACCACAAACACGTCTCATTATACAGTGATTATTTATTGACCTTCATTCTTCTACTATTTTATAACAAGTCAAATCACTAGTAAGAGAGAAAGAAGAAAAGATATGATGTAAATCTGCATGAAGACAGAAACAAATCAAACAGAATTTTACAGCAGAACAGGAAGTTATACATGTGTCTGATTATGTAAAAAGTACATTTTGTAAAATGATTATTCATTATTTATTAATGGAGAGAGGATTTAAACTCGCTGTAGGTTTGTTCAGACTGTTTTACGCTGGTCAATTGAGTTCTTGTTGTCCTTCACCCACATGTCTTGGGGATCTGCACACACATGAAGACCGTCCTGTAGAGTAAAGCTGTAGAGGAGAGAGAAGATTTACATCAGTGTGAAACTGTAATAAAATCAGAAAATCAGACACTCTGACACGCCTCAAACCTCCAAGATAATATAAAGTTAGATTCATATATAAGATTTATAAGTTAGATTCAGTACCAAGTTCAATTCTATTACACATAAACATAAAGAATTAATAGAAAATTACTAACTTTTATTATTAATTAAAAATAAACAAGGGACTGAACACTTACATGACTCCCTGGTTTAGACACTCAGGATCTGTTACTTTATATGTTGTAATGACTCTTACAGGGATTCGTTGTGTCACAAACTTGGTACAGCACTGATCTGGTCCATCTACAGCTGTGTGAAAACATTTCTACATTTAGTTCTGTGATTAAATGTTCAATAAATAATAAATAATTCATTACTCCTGATACTTTCTGATACTCTTCAGCTCCTGTCATCAAATGAGTCTCATCCAGTTTTATTTGCTGTTCTTTTTGTAAATTAGAGAATAATTACATAAATAATTTTCAATTACAAGTTTACAATTTTACAAGTTTATGAGAAAACAGACAAAAAGCTCCTTAACCTGCTTTAAATATGCATCACTTATTTATTTTTCTAAAAACAGAAACATGTATGTTATTGTATTATATTACATTATGTATATAATGGTAGAATAAATAAAGAAAAAAGTATTTAGAAAAATATTTAGAAATTAAATCATTTTATAGTTAAATAATATATTCCACCTGCTCTATTACAGTAAATGATGTACAAAATAAATAATAATTTGTTATTAATGGACAGAGATTCACTCACCTTCAGTGTTGCTCAGACTGTTAAACAGACGCTGGTCAATTCTGTTCATGTGATTCTTCACCCACTTGATGCCGGTATCTGCACACACAAGACGACCGTTCTGTATAGTAAAGCTGTAGAGGAGAGAGAAGATTTACATCAGTGTGAAACTGTAATAAAATCAGAAAATCAGACACTCTGACACGCCTCAAACCTCCAAGATAATATAAAGTTAGATTCATATATAAGATTTATAAGTTAGATTCAGTACCAAGTTCAATTCTATTACACATAAACATAAAGAATTAATAGACATGAAAATATTAACTTTATTTATTCATTAAAAATAAACAAGGGACTGAACACTTACATGACTCCAGGTTTTGTACACTGACGCTCTGTTACTTCATAATCTGTAATGACTCTTATAGGGATTGGTCGTGTCACAATCTTGGTACAGCACTGATCTGGTCCATTTCCATCTGTGTGAAAACATTTCTACATTTAGTTCTGTGATTAAATGTTCAATAAGAAAATATTAGACACTTTTATATCTAGTATCAGATGCAGATTATTGTAGCTATTAAACTGTATTATGTCACAGTTGAGTTCTGGACTCTGATTGGTCAGAAGGTGTTGATTAATTCTCTATAACAGCAGCTCTGACTGTAGTGCAGGTTTATATTAATGCACTTATTTGTTTCTATAGTAACAGCTTGTTTACAAGGACGTGTACAGCAGATGGGACACATAAACTGATTAAAAGGTGAGATTTTCTCTAGGGAGACATTTATTTAACATTAATTGATTTGTTTTGTTATTTTATTAAATAGGAATAGGAAAAAGAGACAGAAGGAACTATTTATAATTGTGTAGTTAAGCACAGGAACTAACTTGTTTCACCAACATTAAATGCAACTATAAACAGATAAAACATTAATTCTTCTTTAATAAATAAATATTGTAACCTGTGTTATAAAACACTTGTGGACGTTCTGTTACAGAACAATCCTCATCTTTACAGTGTAACAGTAACTCTGCTTCATCACACCACCACATCACTCAGTATTTTACTGTAACAGTGTGACAAACACACAGTGGTTTATTAATGCTGCTTATTTACAGAAACCTGATCAGCTTTTTAGGAAATTCAGCATCACTATAAACCAGGGGTTTAATATTACTACTGATAATAATAATAATAATAATAATAATAATAATAATAATAATAATAATAATAATGATAAACTTTATCTTACTGTTGGCTGTTGTGAAGGACTGAAGGCAGGCGAGAACCAACAGAACCAGCAGGAGAGAACGAGAGATCATGACTGATGATGATGATGATGATGATGATGTTGAAGAGAATGATGGTCAGGAGCAGAATGGTATTAGTGCAGATATCACCTTCAGTTTATATAGCTGGTGAGAGGGGTGGGAGAGTGTGGTCTGGGTGTTTAAGTGACCAAAAAAATTCCACTTTGACTGAGACATAAAAATCTACCTCTTTCACAGGAAACCCAACTGTGGTTTTCACCTACAACAAGGAATAGGTGAATATTTAACACCTTGTAATCAAACACATCTCACACTAATCTATTAAACTCATCAATTAACATTTAATCAAATAAGTGCAGCTTTATTGGAGTTCAACATTAATTCAGTGAAGTCTAAACTCAGATCTTATATCAAATCACACGTCATCCACAATACAGAGAGATAAAAAATGTAATGACACACAAGCCTTAAGCTTTAACTTATTAATAAACAGGAAATGTTACAGCTTAAAGAATATATTTGTATTTTCTTTCAGATCAAAACTATTTTAGTAGAAATCAGCTGTGATTAGTGGAGACTAGTGAAACACACAATTAAGGGTCAAATAGTCACATATTATCATCAGCATGGTAGACACACACAAACACACACACACACACACACACACAAACACACACACAAACACACACACACACACACACACACACACACACACACACACACACACACATTCCTATCACACAAAAGGTAGGAATTTTTTTTAATGGGTAAATTTTGGGTAAATGTTGAGTAGGGACTTTCAGAACTGAAACAAACACAGTTGCGCTCTCTTTCTTACACACACACACACACACACACACACACACACACACACACACACACACACACACACACATCCATTTTAAGCCTTTACAATTATACAAGGTGTAAATTTTCCTTATAATGCAAGTGATTATTAGGGCCTTTCAGAACTTAAACGCACCCCCCAATCACCACACACACACACACACACACACACACACACACACACACACACAAACACACATTCCAATCGTTCTTAATTATAAACGATGTGAATTTCCCTCATAACAGTATGATATAGTAAGAAACATATTTATAAGATAAGCAAAGAGTTTTAATGCTTCAACACACAACTGTATTAGACTGCAGTACACATGTAGTATAGTGTAGTACAACTGCAGTACACATGTAGTATAGTGTAGTACAACTACAGTACACATGTAGTATAGTGTAGTACAACTGCAGTACACCTGTAGTATAGTGTAGTACAACTGCAGTACACATGTAGTATAGTGTAGTACAACTGCAGTACACATGTAGTATAGTGTAGTACAACTGCAGTACACCTGTAGTATAGTGTAGTACAACTGCAGTACACCTGTAGTATAGTGTAGTACAACTGCAGTACACATGTAGTATAGTGTAGTACAACTGCAGTACACATGTAGTATAGTGTAGTACAACTGCAGTACACATGTAGTATAGTGTAGTACAACTGCAGTACACCTGTAGTATAGTGTAGTACAACTGCAGTACACATGTAGTATAGTGTAGTACAACTGCAGTACACCTGTAGTATAGTGTAGTACAACTGCAGTACAGATGCTAATTAAAGAACCTGAAGTCGTTCAAGGCTTTAAACATGTAGGACAACTGTCACAAACAGAAGGTTGTTCTAAACCATTTTCACATGAACCATCTTTTCTTAATCATTTAATATTTTATTTTATTCACGTCCTTTACATTTAAAAATCATGAAGCTTAGCTTTAAAGCCGAGAGTATACCACCCCTCACCTAAAGACCTGTTAAAGGCTATAATTCAACCTGCTTTCTAAATTTAGCTCTTGTGGATTTAACAAGTTTGAACCATTAAATAGACCTTACATCACTAGTCAAGAAGTCAATAAGTCTACAAATGATGGCATCTCTTATTTCCTTTCCACCACCCTCACTTACAATGATAGCATCAAGTGGAACTATGTGACTGTTTATAGAGTACAGATCAGCCTTCAAACGCAGTCCACACACATGTTGGCCTTTAAGAACATGACCCACAGACTTGAGTAAATAGTGTGTCAATGAATGCTGGCTTTTATTAGTGTTGGATTTAACAAAATATGCAAAAGAGAAACATTTTGGCTAGAGAGACTTTCCCATGTTTTTTCCTTTCATATGCAACGTAGAATTACAGTTTACTCATTTGATTATATTTACATTTACATTTACAGCATTTGGCAGACTCCCTTATACAGCGTGACGTATAAAAGTGTTTATATATTTGATGTCTTATTTTAGATCATTAGTAGAAATGATGTAATCACTATTAATTACTTACACATACCTTTCTAAGATTAGAAGACAAGAAGAAATTAAAGGACCCGAGGCCACAACATCGAATAATTGTGTACAACCCAAATTCTGGAAATGTTGAGACGTTTTTAAATCTTTTATTAAAATCAAAACGAAAAGACTTTCAAATTACATGAACCAAAATTTTATTCACAATAGAACATAGATAACATAACAAATGTTTAACCAGAAAAATCTGACACTTTTATCCATTAAATGAGCTCATTTCAGTGCCTGCTACAGGTCTCAAAACAGTTGGCACAGGGGCAATAAATGGCTGAAAAAAGGCTGAAAAGTTTCAGCTGGGAGAACATCCAGCAACTAATGATGTTAATGGATATTAGGTACAGTGATAGACTGGCTAACCCGGTGGAATTTGAAGGAGGTGCAGTGTTTCCTGAGGTTTGCTGACTTTTACTGGTGCTTTATCAGGGGTTTCAGCTCTACTGCCCTCATTCTCATGGTTCTGTTGCACAGAGATGTTTCTAGCTTGGAATCCAGAGGGAGATCATGATAACAAATATATAAAGAGAGCATTTACCATGACTCCAATGCTAAAACTCTATGACCTGACCTGGACTTTTATTGCAGGGATGGATGCTTCTGATATCAGAGTGAGGCAGTGCTGTTGCAGTGATTTTGGGAGAGGGCCAAGCTGCTCCAGGTGACCTTTTTCTCTTGTAAGCTGTCCCCAGCAAAGCAGAAGTACAACATGAGGATATGGAGCTGTTGATGTTTTAGCTGATGCTTTATCCTAGGCAAGCAAGCTTCTCCCTGTTCACACACACAGACACACACACACACACACACACACACACACAGTTAACTCTTAACTGACCAAGTTTCACCCTTATGATCTCTGTAAATTGTAAATTGTTGTAGGTTAAGCAAATCAGGTCCATCTGAGAATGTTGCAGTGGGAAGTGGAGGAGGAAGGAAGAAATTGGGATCTTCTCCAACCCTTGAAACTCCACAGACATCCACAGAATTCCCACTGTTCATTCATCTCTTTTGGTGGAAGACTGGTAGACATGGCTAGGGAAAACTGGGAGCTGTGGCAATCTCAATTCTGCTCCGTAATTGAATATGTCCATGTATGTAAAAATGGTTAGACCAGGCAGCTACCATCATGAATCACCACATTGAGGAACAACATACAGATGACTGCTGGTATGACCCATACACAGTGAATAAACAAGTAAAAGAATACTCAACTTTACCTCATCAACTTATTAAAAAGTAGATTGGACCTGCCCCTGCTTTGTCATCCTTTGTTGTTTTCTCCAATAGCTGCCAGGGTGTAATGGTCCAGAAGTGAGAAGACCTCAGCCCTTACAGCAATAATAACTGAGTGAATCAGTGGATCGGAACACAGATGTGACACTTGACACAACTCAACATCAAAACAGGAGCTGGAGTGACAGCAGGACAAGTAATTTCCAGAAGCCCAACACCAGGCTATTCAATGTCACCAATATGCTAAGTGACATTATAGTACACTCTGCCAGACCCTGGTCCAGACCCATCAGGGTGGTCCTGATAACACTAGGGAAGCCCCAGAACGTGTAAAGACCTCTGGAGTCCAAACCAGTTGCCAGAGACTGTTATGAGAGCCATGAGGGCTCCCTCTGCTGCCAGAGGATTTGCTGCACTTTACCATCAGGACTCTAATTCCCACAATCCATTTCACCACCAACTCAGCACACCTGTTTCCTGTTTGTAATCACCTGGTCTATTTAAGCTCACTCAGAACTCTCGTATGATGCGAAGTATTGTTAGCCTGTCTGCAAACTGAATGTATTTCTCTGTTCTGTTTATTGCCTCGTTTTTGACCCTGCCTGTTTTTCGTGTTTGTGATTGTTTGCTACCTGCCCTGACCTACGCAAGGATTATTGACTACTGCTTTTGGATTTCCTTTGTTGTTGCTGTTTGCCTGGTGTTTTGACCCTTGCCTGTTTTTGGATTTTGCAAATAAACCTGCACTTGGATCTAACTGGTTTCACGCTTTATGACACAAACACTGTTCAACGCATTGGGCATTGCATTTCAGTTGGCCTCCAGACAAAACAAAAGCTACAAATTTGTAAACATTTCACACACACACATACACACACATACACCCACACACACACACAAATTGGGCATTGCATTTCATTAGGCCTCCAGAAAAAAAGCTACACATTTGTAAATATTTCACATTTTTGATATGCCTTTGCCTAGCAGAGGGCAAAATATGATCTACTACAATGATGCTACACACACACAGGAAATAGATGAGGACATGTTTTTATATGAGCTGCATTATCACACATACTGAAATTATAAACACACAGAAATTATAGACTGACTCCACTCCAACATACACGTCAGAAAAAGCTCATTCCCATAAAGGCTTAAATATCATAGGGGAACATGTTAGATGTGTTTGAGTCAATAATTAAAAAGGTATTTTGTATTTGCTCCCCCTAGTGTTAATAACTGTAATAATTGCAAATGGCAGTAAGAGACATGTTCGAGATGAGCTCTGACTTTAGTTTCTTTCTTACTGTTGTTTAAGTGCAAAACATAACATTAGAACACTAAATGAAAAACCTTAATCAATTATTAGTACTGGGGTGCAGCAGGACATCAAGGACCATCACTGAACAAATTATATACGTGACTGTGATTACCATTTTAGAGAGTGAGACAATGCCTGTGGAATGGAGGAGAAGTGTTCTAGTGCCGATCTTTGAGAACAAGGGTGATGTGCAGAGTTTTAGCAACTACAGAGGTATAGAGTTGATGAGTCACACAATGAAGCTATGGGAAAAAGTAGTGGAAGTTAGGCTAAAAAAGGTCATTATGGTTTCATGATGCTCCAAAGGGTCAGAAGGAGCTGCATTGCATCTTTGTGAATATGTTTTAATTCATCTTGTGAGGCAAGGAGTTGTTAGAAAAAACATAATTTCCAGCAAAGAAATTAGCAAAGAAGACATTGCTGGTGAAATTTGGAAAAGGAAACTGGTCATTTAGAAGGGGATTAATTACATTTTAAGAGAAAGGAGAGTTTTTTATCATATTAAACATATCATTTGGAATAAATCCATAAGGAATTACACTAAGACATCTTTTGATCCAGTTTACTTTAGAAGTACTGATGGTGTCTGCAAAGTCTAAGAAATTAAGGCTCCCCTGAGTCTTACAGCCAGAAAGTACCTCCATTTTAGGTTTATGTGGTTTATTTTTCCAAACAAAACCCAATAAAACTGATTCCTTTAATGAATTTCTCATTAATAAACAGAGAGGGGTAAACAACATGGGAAAGTCCATCCACTGTCGATATGAAGACTCTACCAACCAAGCTCAGATCCTTTAGAAGCCAGGAGTTAAAATGACTTTTGAATTAGAGATCTTTGCCCTAAAATTAGTCTCGTTAGATATTTAGCAGTGTATTTCACTGGATTGTTGTTAAAATGAGATTCCTTACATTCGTGGAGTGGCAATAATTCATACTCGGCAATATTTAAGTCAGGAAGCTTCTCTAAATTCAGCGCATAAGAACACTGGGTTTCATCTTTTAAAAATAATGATGTGTCATCAGCCAGTTGAGCGATTTTAATTTCTCTTTCAAAAATAGAAATTCCTTTTAAATCTGGATCATGTAAGATAATGATTAAAGGTCGGTAACCAGCAAGAAATTGTGCAGCCTTGTCTCAGTCCATTATTAATGTAAAATATGTGGGGCGTTTGTTGATTAATTATAACAGAACTACTTATTCCTTTGTAAAATAGTCCTTGCAGAATAAATGTATATTCAGTGGTATCAAAGACCTTATAGAAATCAAGGAATAGGACACAGGCATCAGATCTCACTAAATCAGAATAATCTAAAAGGACAAGCACCAAACTTGATACTATCCAAAACCGAATTTTAACCTGTTTGCTTAAATCCGAGGCAGAATTTTCTAATCAAAGGTAACCACTGAAATGAAATAAAGAAACCATTTTCTTGTTTAATAACTCAGCCATCTACCTTCATCTGATTTGACCGTCTTTAGTATCTCACTTTTAAATTTATGTAAGAGAATTTCCACCCCAGCTGAATGGCTATAGTATATTGAATTACCCCATTGATTTTTTAAACTTTTAGTGTCTGACTCACCTGAATGTGTCTCCAGGAGCAGTAAAATCACAGAATCACTCCTTTTGCAGAACAGAAAAAAGGCTTTCACAATATCACGTATACCTCTCACATTTAAGGACAAGACAGACTTCTGTTCATGGGAGTCCACACAATGTCGTTTCAGACAATGCCACCCAATTTACAAGGATTTCACACACATCACTAGTAGCCCAGAATATCCCCAGGCCAGCAGGCTAGCTGAGAGGGTAAACTGCTAATGGAGAAATCCAGAAGAGATGGATCAGATGTGTTTTTAAACTTGCTCAACCTTAAAAACATTCCATGTGACCAGACCCTGCGTTTTCCTGCAGAGAGATTAATGTCCAGGCGGACTCAAACTACTCTGCCAATCAGGAAGTCTGTTTTTGTGCCAGCCTCAAGAAATAACATTGTTGTCAAGGATCAAATCTCCAAGAAGTGCCACTGTCAAATTCAGTACTATGACAAGTTCGTTAAGCACTGTGACCACTCTTGCAAGGTGAAGTAATGAGACTCACAACTTCTAATGGACATGATCGAATTTCACTCATTAAACAATTCTGCAATAAACCAAGATCATATCTCGTGCAGTACAAAGGAAAAGAATACAGACAAAACCAGAAATATATCCTTCCAGTCTCAGAGCTGCCACCACAACAGTTCAAGCACATTGATGTCACTTCTCCTTGTCCAGTCCTCCTCTGCCGAGTACAAACACAAACATCCCACTCCAAAGCCAATGTCCGGACCCACATGCACTTTCCCATTACGCAGACTCAGACTGCAGGCGCAGGTTCACGTGCAATTCACTGGCAAATAAGTCAGGCTATAACACTTATCACAGCATGTTCTGTTTTTACTTACTGCTTTCCTGACCCGCTCTCTCATTTCAGAACTTATGGTCTGTGAGCTTACAGTGAAAAATGCTCAATAGAAGTAAGATTATTTAATATGAAGGTGGTGCTGTCAGCATCAAACAGGACACTAGGTACACAAATCTTCTAGTAGGAAAAATTATTTAGTGTCAGGTGACCTGATTATTTTTACTGCATGGAGCCACCACTTGAGGGCGCTGCTGCTCAGAAAGTATAGAGAATACACAGACATGACGGGCATTCATTCATTCATTCATTCATCTTCTACCGCTTATCCGAACTACCTCGGGTCACGGGGAGCCTGTGCCTATCTCAGACGTCATTGGGCATCAAGGCAGGATACACCATGGATGGAGTGCCAACCCATCGCAGGGCACACACACACTCTCATTCACTCACGCAATCACACAAAATTTTACATATTGTCATTAGACTGTACACCCTTCTGTTTGGTTCATTTTCTTTCTTTTCTTTTGAATAATAAATTCAATAAATAAATAAAATACCATTTACATAAAATATTAATAAAATATGAAGTATCTTTTTGGGCTTATTTGTATGTTACATCACAGGAAACTTATTCTATTATCTTTTTAACAATATATTTTATTTTTCTATAATTCCTTTAATTTCCTCTCTATATGTATATTTCTGTATCAGTTAGTCTAAATAAATACAGAGAAATGTTGAGGATGTGAACTTCTGCATGAACCACAAACACGTCTCATTATACAGTGATTATTTATTGACCTTCATTCTTCTACTATTTTATAACAAGTCAAATCACTAGTAAGAGAGAAAGAAGAAAAGATATGATGTAAATCTGCATGAAGACAGAAACAAATCAAACAGAATTTTACAGCAGAACAGGAAGTTATACATGTGTCTGATTATGTAAAAAGTACATTTTGTAAAATAATTATTCATTATTTATTAATGTAGAGAGGATTTAAACTCGCTGTAGGTTTGTTCAGGCTTTTTTAGGTGGCTCAATTCTGTTCTTGTTGTTCTTCACCCACTTGTCTTGGGGATTTGCACAAAAACGACGACCGTCCTGTAGAGTAAAGCTGTAGAGGAGAGAGAAGATTTACATCAGTGTGAAACTGTAATAAAATCAGAAAATCAGACACTCTGACACGCCTCAAACCTCCAAGATAATATAAAGTTAGATTCATATATAAGATTTATAAGTTAGATTCAGTACCAAGTTCAATTCTATTACACATAAACATAAAGAATTAATAGACATGAAACTATTAACTTGTATTATTAATTAAAAATAAACAAGTTACTGAACACTTACATGACTCCCTGGTTTAGACACTCAGGATCTGTTACTTTATATGTTGTTATGAAGCTTACAGGGATTCGTTGTGTCACAAACTTGGTACAGCACTGATCTGGTCCAACTACATCTGTGTGAAAACATTTCTACATTTAGTTCTGTGATTAAATGTTCAATAAGAAAACATTAGACACTTTTATATCTAGTATCAGATGCAGATTATTGTAGCTATTAAACTGTATTATCTTAATGTAAGTGAGAACAGGAACTAGCTTGTATATAAAAAGTTTGTAATCAATTCCTGTATGAAAGACCAACAAAGTGTTTAATAAATAATAAATAATTCATTACTCCTGATACTTTCTGATACTCTTCAGCTCCTGTCATCAAATGAGTCTCATCCAGTTTTATTTGCTGTTCTTTTTTAAATTAGAGAATAATTGCTTAAATAATTTTCATATTTTTTTACTTTTAATTACAAGTTTACAATTTTACAAGTTTATGAGAAAACAAACAGACAAAAAGCTGCTTAACCTGCTTTAAATATGCAGAACTTATTTATTTTTCTAAAAACAGAAACATGTATGTTATTGTATTATATTATATTATGTATATAATGGTAGAATAAATCAAGAAAAATGATTTTTTTTAAAAATGTAGAAATTAAGCCAATTTATAGTTTAAAAAACATATTCTACCTGCTATATTAAAGGAAATTATGTACAAAATAGATAATAATTTTTAATGAATGTATAGAGATTCACTCACCGTCAGTGTTTTTCAGACTGTTAAACAGACGCTGGTCAATTCTTTTCATGTGATCCTTCACCCACTTGATGCCGGTATCTGCACACACAAGACGACCGTTCTGTAGAGTAAAGCTGTAGAGGAGAGAGAAGATTTACATCAGTGTGAAACTGTAATAAAATCAGAAAATCAGACACTCTGACACGCCTCAAACCTCCAAGATAATATAAAGTTAGATTCATATATAAGATTTATAAGTTAGATTCAGTACCAAGTTCAATTCTATTACACATAAACATAAAGAATTAATAGACATGAAAATATTAACTTTATTTATTCATTAAAAATAAACAAGGGACTGAACACTTACATGACTCCAGGTTTTGTACACTTATAATCTGTTACTTCATAATCTGTAATGACTCTTACAGGGATTGGTTGTGTCTGAAATCTGAAACAGCACTGATCTGGTCCATCTACATCTGTGTGAAAACATTTCTACATTTAGTTCTGTGATTAAATGTTCAATAAGAAAATATTAGACACTTTTATATCTAGTATCAGATGCAGATTATTGTAGCTATTAAACTGTATTATGTCACAGTTGAGTTCTGGACTCTGATTGGTCAGAAGGTGTTGATTAATTCTCTATAACAGCAGCTCTGACTGTAGTGCAGGTTTATATTAATGCACTTATTTGTTTCTATAGTAACAGCTTGTTTACAAGGACATGTACAGCAGATAAACTGATTAAAAGGTGAGATTTTCTCTAGAGAGAAATTTATTTAACATGATTTTTTTTTTTTTTTTTTTTGTTATTTTATTAAATAGGAATAGGAAAAAAAGCCCGAAGGAGCTATTTATAATTGCAGAATTAACAACAGGAACTAACTTGTTTCACCGACATTAAATGTAACTGTAAACCTACAAAACATATTTCTTTAAGACAAAAAATACATAAATAAATAACTTGAAATATTGTTGTATAAAAGAATAAAACAGTTGTGGAGGTTCTGTTACAGAACAATCCTCATCTTTACAGTGTAACAGTAACTCTGCTTCATCACACCACCACATCACTCAGTATTTTACTGTAACAGTGTGACAAACACACAGTGGTTTATTAATGCTGCTTATTTACAGAAACCTGATCAGCTTTTTAGGAAATTCAGCATCAGTATAAACCAGGGGTTTAATATTACTACTGATAATAATAATAATAATAATAATAATAATAATAATAATAATAATAATAATAATAATAATAAACTTTATCTTACTCTGGGCCGTTGTGAAGGACTGAAGGCAGGCGAGAACCAGCAGAACCAGCAGGAGAGAACGAGAGATCATGACTGATAATGATGATGATGATGTTGAAGAGAATGATGAAGATAGTGATGGTCAGGAGCAGAATGGTATTAGTGCAGATATCACCTCACTCTTCAGTTTATATAGCTGGTGAGAGGGGTAGGAGAGTGTGGTCTGGGTGTTTAAGTGACCAAAAAAATTCCACTTTGACTGAGAGATAAAAAAAGAAACCCACCTCTTTCACAGGAAACCCAACTGTGGTTTTTACCTACAACAAGGAAGAAGTGAATATTTAACACCTTGTAATCAAACACATATCTATTAATCTAGTCAAATACAATTTAAATAAGTGCAGCTTTATTGGAGTTCAACATTAATTCACTGAAGCCCAAACTCAGATCTTATATCAAATCACACGTCATCCACAATAAAGAGAGATAAAAAAATGTAATGTCTCACAAGCCTTAAGCCTAAAGTGATTAATAAACAGGAAATGTTAAAAGCTTTTCTAAAAATAAAAGGGAGGAATTTTCTTTAATGGGTTAATTAAGTGACACAGAAGTGTTGAGTAGGGACTTTCATAACTGAAACAGACACAATTGCTCTGTCTTTCTCTCTCTCTCTCTCTCACACACACATAGACATCCATTTTAAGCCTTTACAATTATACAAAATGTGAATTTTCCTTATAATGCAAGTGATTAGTGGGGACTTTCAGAACTGAAACACACACAAACACACAACCACACACACTCCCACAGGCACACACATTCTAAGCCTTTCTCATTTTTAAAGATGTGAATTTCCCTCATAACAGTATGATATAGTAAGAAACATATTTATAATATAAGCAGAGAGTTTGAGTGCTTCAACACAACTGTATTAGACTGCATACACATGTAGTATAGTGTACAACAACTGCAGTACACCTGTAGTATAGTGTAGTACAACTGCAGTACACCTGTAGTATAGTGTAGTACAACTGCAGTACACCTGTAGTATAGTGTAGTACAACTGCAGTACACCTGTAGTATAGTGTAGTACAACTGCAGTACACCTGTAGTATAGTGTAGTACAACTGCAGTACACCTGTAGTATAGTGTAGTACAACTGCAGTACACCTGTAGTATAGTGTAGTACAACTGCAGTACACATGTAGTATAGTGTAGAACAACTGCAGTACACCTGTAGTATAGTGTAGTACAACTGCAGTACACATGTAGTATAGTGTAGTACAACTGCAGTACACATGTAGTATAGTGTAGTACAACTGCAGTACACATGTAGTATAGTGTAGTACAACTGCAGTACACATGTAGTATAGTGTAGTACAACTGCAGTACACCTGTAGTATAGTGTAGTACAACTGCAGTAACATGTAGTATAGTGTAGTACAACTGCAGTACACATGTAGTATAGTGTAGAACAACTGCAGTACACATGTAGTATAGTGTAGAACAACTGCAGTACACATGTAGTTTAGGGGTTTTTTACACCTGGTCACTTCATGCGTTTTCTGTGATCCGATAGCTATCCGATCGTAAAAAGACCAGGTGTAAATGCCCTCCGAAACAGTTTCGAGACAGATATAAATCCTATCGCTCAAACCACTTCAGGAGGTGGTCTGGGACGCATTTCAGATGAAACTGGACAGGTGTAAATGCATGTGGTTCTTCAAGCCACATACGTCACTTTGTTCCATTTCAATTACCTCGGAAATGAGGTAAAATATATTTGCATATTGGGCGGGAGTAGAAAGATCAGATTGATATCCGATTCGCCAAGACGCATTTATGTGGCCTAATGTAAATGGAACAGTTTAAACAAATCAGATAGCTATCGGATCAGAGACAACACATGAAGTGACCAGTTGTAAAAAGGCCCATAGTGTAGTACAAATGCAGTACAGATGCTAATTAAAGAACCTGCAGTAGTTTAAGGCTTTAAACATGTAGGACAACTGTCACAAACACAAGGTTGTTCTAAACCATTATCACGCGAACCATCTATTCTGAATCATTTAATATAATTACAGTCCACAATACTGGGTATTTTATTTTATTCACATTCTTTACATTTAAAAATCATGAAGCTTGGCTTTAAAGACCTGTTAAAGGCTATAATTCAACCTGCTTTCTAAATTTAGCTCTTGTGAATTTAACAAGTTTGAACCATTAAATAAACCTTACATCACTAGTCAAGAAGTCAATATGTCTACAAATGATGGCATCTCTCATTTTCTTTCCACCACCCTCACCCACACTGATAACAACAAGTGGAACTATGTGACACTGCAGTTTATAGAGTACAGATCAGCCTTCAAGACGCAGTCGACACACATTGGCCTCTAAAAGCATGACCTACAGACTTGAGTCAATAGTTTGTCAATGAAGCCGTGGATGACTGCTAATGTGCGTGCTCTGCTGAGGACTAGAGACCTAGCCTTCAGAACAGGGGACAGGGCGGCCCTAAGAACAGCAAGGGCCAAACTGTCCCGAGCCATCAGAGAGGCAAAGTGCGCACACGCCCAGACTATCCACAGCCACTTCCAGGACAGCGGAGACACCCGGCGCATGTGGCAAGGCATACAGGCGATCACAAACTACAAGACAGCTTCACCTGCTTGTGATAGCGACGCCTCCCTCCCAGATGCGTTGAACGATTTCTACGCTCGGTTCGAGGTACAGAACAACGTAACGCAGAGGAAGTCCATCCCTCCCCCCGACGACCAGGTACTCTGTCTATCCACGGCCGACGTGAGGAGATCTCTATGCAGAGTTAACCCACGGAAGGCTGCTGGACCAGACAACATTCCTGGCAGGGTGCTCAGAGAATGTGCAGAACAGCTAGCGGATGTCTTTACGGACATCTTCAACATTTCCCTGAGCAGCGCCGTTGTTCCTACGTGCCTCAAAACTACCACCATCGTTCCTGTCCCAAAGAAGTCTACAGTGTCCTGCCTCAATGACTATCGTCCCGTTGCACTCACACCCATAGTTATGAAGTGCTTCGAGAAGCTCGTCATGAGGCACATCAAGACGCAGCTACCACCCTCACTGGACCCCCTACAGTTCGCGTATCGTCCAAACCGCTCCACAGACGATGCCATTGCCACAGCTCTCCACTTAGCCCTCACCCACCTGGACAATAAAGACACTTATGTACGAATGCTGTTCATAGACTTTAGTTCAGCATTCAATACAATCATCCCTCAGCACCTGATTGGGAAGCTGAGCCTGCTGGGACTAAACACCTCCCTCTGCAACTGGATCCTGGACTTCCTGACTGGGAGACCTCAGTCAGTCCGGATCGGGAACAGCATCTCCAGCACCACCACACTGAACACTGGAGCTCCTCAAGGCTGCGTGCTCAGTCCGCTGCTGTTCACTCTGCTGACTCACGACTGTGCAGCAACGCACAGATCGAATCATATTATCAAGTTCGCCGATGACACGACCGTGGTGGGTCTCATCAACAAGAACGACGAGTCAGCATACAGGGAGGAGGTGCAACAACTAACTGCCTGGTGTAGAGCCAACAACCTTTCTCTGAATGTGGATAAAACTAAAGAGATGGTTGTGGACTTCAGGAGAGCACGGAGTGACTACTCTCCGCTGAACATCGACGGATCATCTGTGGAGATCGTCAAGAGCACCAAATTTCTTGGTGTTCATCTAGCGGAGAACCTCACCTGGTCACTCCACACCAGCGCCATCACCAGGAAAGCCCAGCAGCGTCTCTACTTCCTACGAAGGCTGAGGAAGGCACATCTCCCTCCCCCCATCCTGACCATGTTCTACAGAGGGACCATTGAGAGCATCCTGAGCAGCTGCATCACTGTCTGGTTCGGGAACTGCACCATCTCAGAACGCAAGACCCTGCAGCGGATTGTGAGGACAGCGGAGAAGATCATTGGGGTCTCTCTTCCCTCTATCACAGACACTTACACCACACGCTGCATCCGCAAAGCCAACAGCATTGTGGATGACCCCTCACACCCCTCACACACACTCTTCACCCTCCTGCCATCTGGAAAAAGGTACCGAAGCATTCGGGCCCTCACGACCAGACTGTGTAACAGTTTCTTCCCACAAGCCATCAGACTTCTCAACAACTGAAATGTACTGTACTGAGCACAACATACACACACATCATCTGTATGGACTGCATAGACCCTCACAAAACACACACACTGACACAACATACTGTTTACATGCTGCTTACAATCCAGCAAACTGTTTACATGCTGTTTTGCACACCTTGTCTGCTGTTTTTTGCACAAACTGTCCCAACATTTCAGCCGTTTTTGCACATACTGTACAATATCTCAGCCATTTCGCACATACTATATTAACACATACAGTATTAACACTGGTCGGTCGGCGCTGTTTCTGTGACTGTTTCTGTGACTGTTTACTATTTATTGTCTTTTGTGTACTGCATTTTTTGTACTTTTTGTATTGTCTTGTAACTTGTGTCTGCACTGTCATTGTCCTGCACTGTCTTGTCCCGCACTGTCTGGTCCTGCACTGTCTTTAGTCCTGCACTGTCTTTTGTCCTGCACTGTCTTGTCTGTCTTGTTTGTCTTGTCCTGCACTGTTTGCACCAGGTTGCACAGTTGCACTTTATGTGGCTAAGACTACTTACAAGTCTTTAGCCCTGTCTTTGTTTCTATGTAGCACCTTGATCCTGGAGAAACGTTGTCTCATTTCACTATGTACTGCAACAGCTATATATGGTTGAAATGACAATAAAAGCTTCTTGACTTGACTTGACTTGACTTGAATGCTGGCTTGTATTAGTCTTGGATTTAACAAAATATGCAAAAGGAAAATATTTTGGTTAGAGAGACTTTCCTATGTTTTTTCCTTTCAAATGCAACATAGAATTACAGTTTGCTTATTTGTTTATATTTACATTTACATTTACAGCATTCGGCAGATGCCCTCATCCAGAGTGACATACAAAAGTGTTTATATATTTGATGTCTTATTTTAGATCATTAGTAAGAATGAGTTAGCACGTTTGCCTCACACCTCCAGGGTTTGGGGTTCGATTCCCACCTCCACCTTGTGTGTGTGGAGTTTGCATGTTCTCCCTGTGCCTCAGGGGTTTCCTCCGGGTACTCCGGTTTCCTCCCCCGGTCCAAAGACATGCATGGTAGGTTGATTGGCATCCTACCAATAGCACTCCGTCCAGGGTGTATCCTGCCTTGATGCCCGATGACGCCTGAGATAGGCACAGGCTCCCCGTGACCCGAGGTAGTTCGGATAAGCAATAGAAAATGAATGAATGAATGAATAGTAGGAATGATACAGTCACTATTTATTAAGCTTTAAATGGTAACTTGCATTACTGTCATTTTAGTTGCTTACACATACCTTTTTAACATTAGTGTCATGACTGAAGCACCTGCCTCGTCTCCCGACCACCACCAGAGGGAACCTTCGCCCGAGTTCCAAGTTCTCCTGATTACACCGCCACCTGCTTTCAATTACCCGTTTCCTATAAAGCATGAACTTGAACTTCATTCCAGTGCGAAGTCTCGATTTGCCTCTGCTATCGGTCTGAGCGTTTGTCTTACTGTGTCTTCCTGGTTTTTGACTCTGTTTTGTTTTGCTCTGTTCTAAGATTGTCTGCCACCTGCCCCAACCTTCTGCCTGTATTACTGTTTCTGATTTTTGCCTCGCCTTCGTTATTGTGTTTGCTGATTCTGACCCAAGCCTGTTGTACCACGAGCTTTCATTAAAAGCGTGCAAATGGATCCTCCGTCTCACGACCTGTCATTACAGAAGACTTCACCACCATATGATCCAGCCGCTACCTCACAGCTCACAACGGAGCTCTTCTCCCAGATTCAGCGCTCATCTCGCCTCACTCATGGGTGAACTTGTCACAGCCCTGCAAGGCTTGCAGAATATCTCCACAGCCTCTAGCATAGCCCCCACAACCGCTCTCCTTCCTGGAGAAATTCGATGGAGATCCGGCGAGATGCAGGGGTTTTCTGATGCAGTGTTCGCTGTTTGTGACACAACAATCGTCTTTCTACCCCACGGACGCCAGCCGTATAGCACTTGTCTGCACCCTTCTTACCAGAAGGGCTCTAGAGTGGGCCACCGCAGTATGGAGGGAGGACGGAGCCGCGTTTCCCTCCTTCAACCACTTTCTCACCCAGTTCCGCAGCGTATTTGATCACGTCGCTGGAGGAGAAAGAGCAGAGGAACGCCTCCTGAACATTTCCCAGGGGAGCCTGACCAGCCCTCTCAGACAGAGCCCATCATTTCCGAGGTGCAGATTTTCGCTCCCATCCAATGGGACATCATTACACAGATTTCTCAGGCCAATATGCTTTCTTGATCTCCGAACGACTGTCCCGCTACCAAGACCTACGTGCCCGAGAATTTACGCTCTACCCTACTACAACTGTTACACACCTCACCCAGCTCCGGTCATCCCACCACCTTGGCCACAACCCGTCTGGCTCAGAACACTTTCTGGTGGCCCTCTCTGTCCAAAGACACTCGAGAGTTCATTAAAGGATGTACCGTACAACCACTACCTATCCCTTAACGCCCCTGGTCCCATATCGCCATCGATTTCATCACCGATCTGCCCAAGTCCGACAACTGCACCGTCATCCTCACCGTCGTTGACCAGTTCTCCCAGGCATGCCGCCTGATAGCTCTACCCAAACTTCCCACGGCATTCGAGACCCTGTGCAATTATGTGTTCCATTTCTACGGCATCCCTGAGGACATTGTCTCAGACAGAGGACCGCAGTTCACCTCCCGAGTGTGGGCGGCTTTCTTCAAGAGATTAAATATCAATATCAGTCTTACCTCGGGATATCACCCACAAGCTAACAGCCAAACTGAACGCTTAAACCAAGAACTCACTAGTTTCCTCCACTCCTACTGCCAGGATAACCAGACTGACTGGTGCAAGTATCTCATGTGGGCGGAGTACGCACAAAATTTGCTCACCAAACCAGCCGGTCTCACGCCCTTTCAATGTGTCCTCGGATACCAGCCGCCCCTGTTCCCGTGGTCCGGTGAACCCTCCGATCTGCCTGCGGTGCATGATTGGTTCCGTAGGAGCGAGGAGACCTGGAGCGTGGCTCACCACCAGCTACAGAGAGCCATCCGCCACCAGAAGCTCCAAGCCGACAGGCGCCATAGAACGCACCCAGAATATCAACCGGGACAGTAGGTATGGCTCTCCACCCGCGACATGCGGCTCCGTCTCCCCTGCAGAAAACTCAGCCCTAGGTTCGTGGATCCGTTCAAGGTTTTTAAACAAGTGAATCCTGTGTCGTACTGCCTGGCGCTACCAACCAATTACCGCATCTCTCCAACATTCCACATCTCGCTACTTAAGCCCGCCAACGGTCCGAGAGGGGAGCAAGAGGAGACTGCTGACCCGCCAGTGCCACCGCCTTTGCTGATCGGCGAGGA
Organism: Tachysurus vachellii; assembly: GCF_030014155.1. Classification (NCBI taxonomy): domain Eukaryota; kingdom Metazoa; phylum Chordata; class Actinopteri; order Siluriformes; family Bagridae; genus Tachysurus; species Tachysurus vachellii. Next base: position 29,344,141 of record NC_083466.1, read on the forward strand.
GGAAGCGTACCAGGTTCGCACCCTACTAGACTCCAGACACCGGGGCAACCAACTCGAATACCTGGTCGACTGGGAGGGGTACGGCCTGGAGGAACTCTCTTGGGTAAAGTCACGAGACATCCTGGACCCCTGACTGACTGCTGAGTTTCACCAAGCCCATCCATACAAACCGGCCCCTCGACCTCGTGGGCAGCTCCGACGATGCACGCATCCTCGCTTCGGGAGCCGCTTGCAGGGGGGGGCTCTGTCATGACTGAAGCACCTGCCTCATCTCCCGACCACCACCAGAGGGAACCTTCGCCCGAGTTCTAACGGCTTCCGAACTACACTTCCCATAAATCCCCGCTCCAGTCCTGATTACACCGCCACCTGCTTTCAATTACCCTTTTCCTATAAAGCATGAACTTGAACTTCATTCCAGTGCGAAGTCTCGATTTGCCTCTGCTATTGGTCTGAGAGTTTGTCTTCCTGTGTCTTCCTGGTTTTTGACTCTGTTTTGTTTTGCTCTGTTCTACGATTGTCTGCCGCTTGCCCTGACATTCTGCCTGTATTACTGTTTCTGATTTTTGCCTGGCCTTCAAATTGTGTTTGCTGATTCTGACCCAAGCCTGTTGTACCATGAGCTTTCATTAAAAGCGTGCAAATGGATCCTCCGTCTCACAACCTGTCATTACAATTAAAAGATAAGTAGAAATGAAAAGGACCCCTGAAATGTTGAGACATTTATTAAAATTTGATTGAAATGAAAACTAAAAGACTTTCAAATCACATGAACCAATTTTTTATTCACAATAGAACATAGATAACATAAATGTTTAACCAGAAAAATCTGTCTCTTTTATCCATTAAATGAGCTCATTTTAATGCCTGCTACGGGTCTCAAATCAGTTGGCACAGGGGCAATAAATGGCTGAAAAAGCAAGACATTTTGAAAAGATTCAACTGGGAGAACATCCAGCAACTAATGATGTTAATTAATATCACATCTGTAACATGAATAGCTATAAATGGGATGTGTTAAAGAGATTCTTAGAAGTAGAAGACTTTCCAATCTGTGAAAGAGTGTGTAAAAAGATTGTGGAATAGTTTAAAAACAATGTTCCTCATAAAAACAATGTTCCTCATCAACAAATTACAAAACTCATCATCTACAGTGCAGAACATCATAATCTGGTTGTAATTCTTGATTAGCAAGCTAGAAATTAGAGTCTGTAATTATGTTTTTTACAGTAACAGGGTGAATACTATAACAATCATAACAATGTTCCAGCACTCCTGCACTTTACAGTTCCACAGAAAAATCAATGTTCTGCAGTATTGAAGCTGAAGCTGTTCTGGTAGCCAAAGAGCACTAAAGCAACACACTATTTATTGGTTTCTCTTCTAATTGTTACACATTTCTATCTTTTAGAATTAGATCTAAATTTTCCAGTCTTTCCCCAAACACCAAGTTCTTTTCCTGATGCGGCCTACAGCAGGTGCACAAGATAATTTTCTGCTGTAACTGTGAAATTCTAGTTTAGTTGTGATATATATTTAGACTAAAGACAATCAATGTAATGTTAATTTCTTGAAGTACATCTGAAACCAGCAGCTGCACTACTTTTAACATCATGGATGCCTTCTCAGGCAAATCTGCTCCCACCTGCATGGTCTTTTATAACACCTTAGTCCCATGCAGGTAATCAGCACAGACACACGACAGCTGTGCATGATGCTGCTTAAACCCCAGCCTCAATCAGTGTACAGTAAAGTACTCCTACCCCCTGACACTTGTCCTTGCCACCCAGGAACATCTGCACACGGCACACTACTTTACTATGCTTGACCTCTGCAGTGCATACAACCTGGTGAGGATTCACAAAGGGAACAACGGAGGGTTCATATTACGGGGAAGACGGGGTTTATTACCACCCTGGCCAGTATGAGTACCAACTCATTCCTTATGGCCTCACTAGTGCCCCTCCAGTTTTCCAATACCTGGTGAATGATGTGTTGAGAGATATGCTGGGGTAGTTTTCATTGTCTACATGGATGACATCTATAACTGGTCTACTACTCTAACATGAGACACCTATTCAGCACATCCACCAAATGCTATGGTGCTTCCTAATCACCAGCTGTATGTCAAAGACTAGAAATGCAAATTCCACCTTCACACCTTCATGTTCCTGAGGTACAGTGATAGACTGGACATATACATATATATATTTTTTTCTCTCTTATAAACTGTTTTCTAATTTCTATGTAAAGCACTTTGAATGACCTCTGTGTATGAAGTGTGCTATACAAATAAACTTGCCTTGCCTTGCCTTGCCTTGGACAACACAATGGAATTTGAAGGAGGTGCAGTGTTTCCTGAGGGTTGCCGACTTTTACTGGTGCTTTATCAGGGGTTTCAGCTCTACTGCCCTCTCTCTACCTTGTTCTGTTGCAGAGAGATGTGCCTTGCTTGGAATCCAGAGGGAGATCATGATAACAAATATATAAAAAGGGCATTTACCGTGGCTCCAATGCTAAAACTCTATGACCTGACCTGGCCTTTCATCGCAGGGACGGATGCTTCTGGAACCGGAGTGAGGCAGTGCTGTTGCAGTAATTTTGGAAGAGGCCCAAGCTGCACCAGGTGGTCTTTTTATCTTGTAAGTTGTCCCCAGCAAAGCAGAAGTACAACATGAGGAAATGGAGCTGATGATGTTTTAGCTGGCCTTCAAAGAGTGAAGACCCTGGGGCACCTCTACCCTAGGCAAGCAAGAGCTGGTTCCTGTTCACACACACACACACACACACACACACACAGTTAACTCTTAACTGTTTCACCCTTATGATCTCTGCAAATTGAAATTGTTGTAGGTTAAGCAAATCAGGTCCATCTGAGAATGTTGCAGTGGGAAGTGGAGGAGGAAGGAAGAAATTGGGATCTTTTCCAGCCCTTGAAACTCCACAGACATCCACAGAATTCCCACTGTTCATTCACCTCTTTTGGTGGAAGACTGCTAGACATGGCTAGGAAAAACTAGGAGGAGCAGCCATCTCAATCCTGCTCTGTAATTGAATATGTCCATGTATGTAAAAATGGATAGACCAGGCAGCTACTATCATGAATCACCACAGTGAGGAACAAAATGCAGATCAGAAATAGTCCTTCTATCGTCCAGCCAGATGACAGCTGCCCAGTACAATTTGCAGGTTCCTGGCCTGCTGGTAGGACCAGTACACAGTGAAAAAAAAACAGGTGAACCTGGTAAACTAACACCTGCAGCAGTTAAGTTAGAGAAAAAATACTCAACTTTATCTCATCAACTTGTTAAAAAGTAGACTGGACATTCCCCTGCTTTGTCATCCTTTGTTGTTTTCTCCAATAGCTGCCAGGGTGTACTGGTCCAGAAGCGGGAAGACCTCGTCCCTTATAACAAAAACAACTGAGTGAATCAGTGGATCAGTTCACAGATGTGTTCACAGTAAAACCAGGACTGATGCACTTGATGCAACTCAACATCAAAACAGGACCTGGAGTGACAGCAGGATGAGCAGTTCCCAGAAGCCCAACACCAGGCTATTCAATGTCACCAATATGCTAAGTGACATTATAGTACACTTCTCCAGACCCTGGTCCAAACCAATCAGGGTGGTCCTGATACCACTAGGGAAGCCCCAGATGTGTAAAGACATCTGGAGACCAAACCAATTGCCAGAGTTTGATGGCTACTCTCCAGGCAAATGACCTGGTGGAGCATCTGCAGGGAACCAGGGTCATTTCAACACATAAATTACATCTAATGCCCAGTTACAATTTTAGGGCAAACATCCATTTTAAGAACAATACAGTTTCAGTAGCATTTTGTTTAAGAATCTTTAGCATTAAGTAGTTAGCTGATCTATATCCTAATAATGTTAATTAATGACATAATGTGACTACTGTCATGTCTTTTATGTGCTTAATATACCTTCTACACAATATTAGCTCTCAATTTTGAGATTTATTTTGTTATCAGTTCTTCCTTTAGATATGGAGTGCTGTTAAATATCTAACTAATCAATTAAGTGTAATACATTATAAATAAATGTGAATAAATTTTAAATGGTCTTTATGTAGGTCTTTGGGTGGTAAACCCAGCAAAAGGTAGTTAGATAAAAATCTTAGCTGCTGTCATTACTTCTTTGTGTTTGTTTCTGTGTTGTGTTTGTCTGGGATCCATTTTCTTTTCTGATTGTACTGAGATTAGTTTATGTATCTGGGAATGTTAGAGATCTATTATAACAGCAGATATCTTTAGAATGCTGCAGGAATGGTTTTCCACATGGACACATTCCCATTTAAAATGTTTCCCCATTTTGAGAATTCCCTTTGAGTTGTCAGTCCACTGAGCCCACAAAATGTTTCAAATGCATGATGTCAGTAGTCATAGTCATTTTCACTGCGTGGCGCTGCTGTTCAGTACGTTTAGAGAATACACACACACACACACACACACACACACACACACACACACACACACACACACACACATATACATGCATATGTGATGAGAATTCAGTATCTTTTTATTGAATCAGTACATTGGACTGGTGAAGTTGATTTGTTTGGCCCCTAAATGATTTATTGAATTTTTTTTTTCTTAAAACCTTGTGATATTATGTGGGGGTTGGGAGAGAATTATGTGCTTTTTTATTATTATTTTATTCTTTCTATTTCGGTTAACAAAGGTGGGTTTTTTCAAAAAGTTTTTTTTTATAATCAATTCATTTTCCATCTATATTTTGTCTATGATGTTGATGTGAACTTCTGTATTAATCAAAAACACACCTTATAATACAGTGATTATTTATTGATTATTATTCATCAATAATGAATAAGAGAAAAAACAGTCAACAGAATAAAGCAGATTATGTTTAAATCTATATTTAAAAAAGCTTTATTCCTCCTGTCTCCCTGTGTAAAAAGTGCATTTTCTAAAAGAAATATTCATTCTTTATACTCATTAATGGAGAGAGGATTTAAGGACCCGCTGTAGGTTTGTTCAGGCTGTTAAACAGACGCTGGTCAAGTTTACTCATGTGATTTTTCACCCACTTGAAGCTGGGATCTGCACACAAATGACGACCGTTCTGTAGAGTAAAGCTGTAGAGGAGAGAGAAGATTTACATCAGTGTGAAACTGTAATAAAATCAGAAAATCAGACACTCTGACACGCCTCAAACCTCCAAGATAATATAAAGTTAGATTCATATATAAGATTTATAAGTTAGATTCAGTACCAAGTTCAATTCTATTACACATAAACATAAAGAATTAATAGACATAAAATATAAACTTTTATTATTAATGAAAAGTATTTTTTTAATAAATAATAATAATTATTATTATTATTATTATTATTATTATTATTTTTATTATTATTTTTATTAATAATAATAATAATAAAATCAATATTAGTATTAATAATAATAATAATAATAATAATAATAATAATAATAATAATAATAATAAGGGACTGAACACTTACATGACTCCAGGTTTTGTACACCGAATATCTGTTACTTCATACTCTTTAATGACTCTTACAGGGATTGGTTGTATCTGAAATCTGAAACAGCACTGGTACTCTTCTGGTACATTTCCATCTGTGTGAAAACATTTCTACATTTAGTTCTGTGATTAAATGTTCAATAAGAAAATATTAGACACTTTTATATCTAGTATCAGATGCAGATTATTGTATCTATTAAACTGTATTATGTCCCAGTTGAGTTCTGGACTCTGATTGGTCAGAAGGTGTTGATTAATTCTCTATAACAGCAGCTCTGACTGTAGTGCAGGTTTATATTAATGCACTTATTTGTTTCTATAGTAACAGCTTGTTTACAAGGACGTGTACAGCAGATGGGACACATAAACTGCATAAAAGGTGAGATTTTATTTAACATTAATTGATTTTTGTATTAAATAAACAGGAACTAACTTGTTTCACCAACATTAAATGGAACTGTACACCTACAAAACATATTTTTAAGACAAACAAACAAACAAACAAACAAACAAATAAATAAATAAATATTGTTGTGTATAAGAGAATAAAACACTTGTGGACGTTCTGTTACAGAACAATCCTCATCTTTACAGTGTAACAGTAACTCTGCTTCATCACACCACCACATCACTCAGTATTTTACTGTAACAGTGTGACAAACACACAGTGGTTTATTAATGCTGCTTATTTACAGAAACCTGATCAGCTTTTTAGGAAATTCAGCATCAGTATAAACCAGGGGTTTAATATTACTACTGATAATAATAATAATAATAATAATAATAATAATAATAATAATAATAATAAACTTCATCTTACTCTGGGCCGTTGTGAAGGACTGAAGGCAGGCGAGAACCAGCAGAACCAGCAGGAGAGAACGAGAGCTCATGACTGATGATAATGATAATAATGATCAGATGGGCAGAATGGTATCAGTGCAGATATCACCTCCCTCTTCACTTTATATAGCTGATGAAAGGGGTGGTAGAGTGTGGTTTGGGTGTTTTAGTGACAAAAAATTTCCACTTTGAAAGACAAAAAAAATAAAAAAAATCTTTCACATGGTTGCAGTTTTCTGCTAAAATGAGGAAGAATTGAATGTTTAATACTTTATAACCAAACTCATCTCACACTACTGTATTAAACTTAAAAATAAAAAATAAAATAAAAATAAAGATAAAAATATTCATATGTTTTCCACAGGATATGACTTAAAAACTGTATGCCTAATATCTGTATGTGAACAATATATCAAAAAAGTGACTGAGGTGTGTATTGTGTGAGTGAGATACACACATTCATGTAGTGATCATTAGTTTACAGGGTGAAGTATAATAGCTATATAGGAAAAGAGAAAGAGAAGAGTGGGGGAGGGGTGGACAGGAAGTCAAATAGGTTGTGGTTTAATATGTCACAGTGTCTTGGGCCTCATGTGGAACCCACAGAACAGCTAGTGCAGCATCACAGCTCGCTGCATATGGAACTGCGTAGCTGCAGAGCGTCAGCGTGATCATGCTGACTCCTGTACACCACACAAAGCTCCTACAATGTACATCAAAACTAGACCACGGTGCAAGGTGGACTGGTCTGAGGCTGGGTGCATGTGTGTCACTTACATGGGAAAAGATGGCACCAGGATGCATTATGTGAAGGAGGCGAGTCAGCAGAGGCAGTGTGATGATGCTCTGGACAAAAAAATTGTCACGTAACTCCATCCACGGTGTCCTCCGGCTTGTACAATAAGTTCTCTATGGATAGACACGAGTGAAATATTATGTCTGTAATCATTGTCCTAATGCTTAACAAAAACCTCAGCCATCCAAACATTTAAGTCTTTTCTCTGTTGTGTTCAGGGAAGTGCTTCCACTCCTTAAAAGTAAACACAGAGAAAATGACTAGCAGCTTCTTCCTGTAGACCATTTAGGACTTCAAGCAGGAGAATACCTAGAGCCTGTGTTCACTACCTCTACATGCAATTGTACCTTATATTTGTCTTATTTTTATTCTTTTTACCTTGGTGTTAATTAACTCTATTTTCATATCCATGGCAGCTGTAAAAAGCATTTCACTACATGTCGTACTGTGTATGACTGTGTATATGATTATGTCTATCAGCATCTCTACTTTCTACAAAAGGCTGAGGAAAGCCCATCTCCCTCCCCCCATCCTGACCATGTTCTACAGAGGGACCATTGAGAACATTCTGAGCAGCTGCATCACTGTCTGCTTTGGGAACTGTACCATCTCGGATCAACAGACCCTGCAGTGGATAGTGAGGACAGTGGAGAAGATCATTGGAGTGACCCCACACACCCCTCACACACTCTTCACCAGACACGCACTTCACAGACACTCTTCTCACACACTCTTCACCCCACACATCCCTCACACACACACACACACACACACACTCTTCACCCACACACACCCCTCACACACACTCTTCCCCCTCCTGCCCTCTGGAAAATGGTACTGTATCATTCAGGCCCTCACAAGCAGACTGCAATATTTTCTTCCCTCAAGCCATGAGACTCCTCAACAAAGAGAACTGAACTATACTGAACACACACAAACACACACAAACACACACACAAACTGTGTGAACTACACTGGACTGTACAAATCAATCACTCACTCAGATACTGTTTCTGCAGACCACATTTCAATACCTCATCAAACTGCTGCTATTACATAAGTATGTACTGATTATATTTACTTTAACCCTCTTTGTTTACAATTTCTCTAGTTTTGTACTATGTATGTATATTATGCAGTATGTACACTGGTCAGTGCTATTTTGTGTATTTTGTCTGTTTGCACTGTCTTTTGTCACTAGGTTTGCACATGTTGCACTTTATGTGGACTTAAGTCCTTAGCTCTGTGTTGTTTTTGCAGCTTTATGTCATTCTATGTAGCTCCATGGTCCTAGAGCATAGGTCACTAACAGGCGGACCGCGGTCCAGGTCCGGACCCAGAAGCTGCCCAATCCGGACCCGGACCTACAGCCAAAACAAAAGGTTATGATTTAAAACTTGAAGCGCTTTACGGTATCTTTATCTTTACGGTAAAGGTAATAGAAACGCACAGACCAATCAAGTCTGTGTATTCCTGAAGTAAACACTGCGACTCAACAGTGCAAGACAGATGAGAGAGAATTAGAGTAAAGTTACACATGAAGTAGAAAACAAAGGGAGAGAAACAGGCGAGTGAGAAGGAGAAAGGGAGAGAAACAGACGAGTGAGACGGAGAAAGGGAGAGAAACAGACGAGTGAGACGGAGAAAGGGAGAGAAACAGACGAGTGAGACGGAGAAAGGGAGAGAAACAGACGAGTCAGACGGAAACTGATTTCTGTTCACACTTCACACTAAACCAGTGTGTCTCATATTAAAAGTGACAATGTGAAACGCCATTATGAGACAAAACATAAAGGTTCTGAACAAACATATCCACTCAAATCTGAAGACAGCGTCCCTGAGACACCTTTCCCAGGTCTAAGTGAAGTAGCCCTATACATCCTGACCATGTTTGGCTCTACATACAACTGAGAGGCAGCTTTCTCTACAATGAACATAATCCAAATCTAAACATAGTTCCAGGGTCACTAATGAGCACCTCCACATGTGTATGAGACATGACTCCATTCAAGCCCAGGTTTAACATCCTGCCAAGCTAGAGCTCACTTCTCTCACTGAGATATAAAAGGGAAAGTTAAGCACTTTATTTAAATATACACAATTTTCACATTTTATTTATTTTCAAAGTAAGAGAAAATAAATAAAATGTGAAAATTGTGTATGTTTATTGTCAAAAGCTTTTTGACTTGTACTGAATTTATATGATTTGACAGTCAGGTATTGATTGCTTACAGATGTTGATACAACTACTAGGCTACTTAAATATATATCACACTAACTAGTGAGACATTATGATCTTCCGGACCTTCGCTTCAAGAAATGTTCTCTTACTGGACCTCTTTACATTTTAGTTGAATACCTCTGGACTAGAGGATCGTTGTTTCATTTCACCGTGTACTGCGTCACATATATACAGTATGGTTGAAATGACAATTAAAGCTTTTGACTTGACTCATTACTTGACAAATAACATCTGAACTCAGATTAGGCTTTCAGATATGATCACACACACACACACACACACACACACACACACAGACATTCTAAGCCTCTCCAATTATAAAAGCTGTGAATTTTCCTTATAAGGAACAAGCAGTTAGTAAGGGACTTTCAGAAGTGAAACTCTCACAAGCATGTTCCCAGCCCCCAACAACCACCAGCGAGGTCATTTACCTTGATGAGGTGGTGAACATGGTGCCAAAACTAAGGAACTAAGGAACTAGGGACTGGTTTTGGATTTCAGGAAGAGGCAGGAATGATGCTACAGTACACCCCACACACAAAATTGTTAAGGCCCCTGTGGAGAGCGTGAGCAACTTCAGGTATATTGGAATACACATACACAGACCTTACCCTGACCTGCTGAGGAAATTCAGGGTCTCCTAATTGATCCTAAAAACATTCTATACTCAAGCCATAGAAGGTTTGCTCACCTAGTGCATCTCAGTGTGGTACAGAAACTACACAATCCAGAACCACAAAGCCTTGCAGAGAGTGCTGTGCTTAGCAGAGGGTCTGCTCTCTACTCTATGCAGGACATTTACTCCAAGCGAAGCCATACCACAGTTGAAAAAAATCAACAAGCATCTTTCCTCAGGCCATCAGACTCTTCAATATGGACATGTCCACCATACTGATCCCTAAGGAGTCCTTATACAGTCACTCTATTGACATCCTGCACACTACACTGTTACTACATGTGGCACATCTGCACATTAGCATATCACTAAAACTGTTTCGAGAGTTAATCTAGTAAGAAAAGTACATAGACAACATTTGGATAGTTTTAGTACTTCAGGAACAGTAGGTCGTTAGATCATGTTTAAAGACTCAGCTGTTCATCTAGAGGAAGTTCATTCCACTACACTGAGCTCAGAACAGAGAAGATTCTTGGTGCAAGCCTTCCTTGTAAATGTGAACATGTGACTCATCAGACAAGGCCTTCTTCTTCCTTTGCTCCACAATCCAGTTCTGATGGTCATGTGTTCATTTGTTTGAGTTTTTATTGGTGGACATCAGCATGAGCAATCTGACCGCTCTGCAGCTACGAGAGCTAATAAAGCTGTTCACTGTTTGTTTTTCCTTGTATCCCAGGAACACCCCACATCACCCCTACTGGAAATTCAATATCAGTATAAACTCCTGGAGTGGATGTAAGTAATGAACACTTTAAAACTACTAGTCAACTCTTACTACCCATCATCAACATAGATACCAATACCCACAAGAATTTCAGAAGGTGAACTTTATCTTAGTCTGGGCAGCATTATTAATAGAGATATCGCTTCTGGTTTGAAGAGCAGATTAACAGAAATGAGTTTGTGGTTTGACTGAGGGACTTTTTGACTCAGAGATCTAAAAGGTACAGGAAACCTGACTGCGGTTTGCATCTAAAGTGAGAAATCCAAATCTTCAGCTGTATTAATAAATAAAATAAATGGAAATATGTGCAGCTTCACTCACATCACACACCAAATGTACTTTATTTGACTTCATTAGAATGTCCTGTACCACTTTATTCACCTCAGAGTTTGTGCTCATACACGACGTCCTGCTGTATCTTCATCTCTGAATTTAGGCAGAGAAAAAAAAGAACAAGCAGATGAAAATTTATGTCATTTAATGGCAGTAATGATGTAAACTAAACGTTTACATGAATAACAAAGAGAACCAGTGCTTGGCATTGTGACGGGGAAAAAACTGAAACGTGTTACTTCTGTGGTTAGTTAACAGAAGCCTGTGCGCTAGGGGCCGAGGGTTAATGGTGGCGATGGAGAGATTAGCTCGATGTTTTGCACGTCACCTCATGACAGCACAACAATTACACAAAGCTTGATGTTAATTGCTAACTTCAGATCAGAGATATTCAACCACATACAATGTTTATTTATTTATTTATTTATTTATTTATTTATTTATTTATTTATTTATTATTTTTTTTTAATGAAGGTCAAAATTATTAACGTGATTAAAGATGAACAATTCATGACAAGTGATGTTGTTTTTGTTCCTCGTAGTCATTCTTGACGTTAACATTTCAGACTTCATGCATGGAGAAAACCTTGAACTTCTTTGTCTAAATGTCTTGAAACGTCCTGCTTTCGTTATGACTTTATTTATTTTAAAGATGATGTGTAATCACTTCACAAATCACACGGTGTCATGATGCATTTAGGCCTACAGTATTTGATGCATCTGTGAGCCATTTTAGGCTTTTCAGTCATTCACAGAGCACAAAAAACATTTGAATTGATTTGGAGGACAGCATGTAATTGAATAAACTCATACCGAGGATGATGGTATTTGAACTGCTAAACTTTTTTTTTTTCTCGTTCCAGTGAAATAGCTGAAACACTATGGTGCTTCTACGTCTGGACCACAGTCTACCAGACGGCTCCTGAACGAGAGGTTCGGTGATGAAGGTTTTGGTCAGACTAATTCATGGTAGTGTGAGTTTTCAAGATTGTACAGTTGATGTGCGTTGGAGTTATGTGGAAATTCACCATCATTTTATATATAAATAAATGTTATGGTTAGTTCTGTCATCCAAGTGGGCAGTGCAGTGCAGACTTAGTGGTTAACACATTTTTTCACACCTCTAGGGCTGGGGGTTTGAGTCCCACCTCTGCTCTATTTGCACGGAATTTGTATGTTCTCACCGTACTCTGGTTACTTCCAACAGTCTAAAGATAAACGGAGGTTTTGTACATTTCTAATTCCGTAGCATGCAAGTGTGTGTGACTGTGCTAATGTGATGTCAGGGGGTTCCCTGTTTCGTACACAATTTCCCCTGGGATAGGCTCCAGGCTCCTTAGAAGGCTAAGTTCCTGAGAAGCTGGATGGATGGATGGATTTCTGTCACACATGTTGGTTATTAGTAGTGCATAGACTGCTGCTGGTGGTGGTGGTGGTGGTGGTGAGGTTATCTCTATCAGTGCTAATGCTTCAGGGTCTACTTATCCACTATACTATCTACCCAACAGGCTTTTTAGACCAATGTTACTCTTCTACCCTGACCATGTAAACCATCATGAGGATGTGTTGATACAAATTACTTCTGCTAAATGCTGTACATGAAAATCTGAGAACTTTCACCCTCTTAACTGTTTACACTGTGTGTTTCATCTCGACTGTGAGCTGCTTTGGAGAGCAAAACCATCTGTAAATGTAAAGGTTTTTTGAAATCAACAAATGTAAGCTAATAATTTTGTGCTAACTAAGTGGATTAAACTGCTTTTTATGACTTGTTTGTCATCATTTTGCTAAATTCGGCCTGTTCCATTGTGCAATATTAGGAGCGAAGCGTGTGGTGAAGTGGCTGTCAGATAAACCCATGACCTAATTTACTTCCTGTCCGCCAACACCACCACCCCCACCCCCCACTCACCACTTCTCGGTGTATTTCCATTTTAATAAAGCTCTGAAACACCACTCTATAATCACCTGTACCCTACATGCGTGTTTGTGTGATTTCTCTCAGTATGAAACATTAAATCAAAAATAAAACACTGTGTTGAGTCACACACTGGAACAGTAAAATAATCACTGAAGAGGTGGTGTGAAGAACGTACTGTAATTAACCTGAAGTTGATCGAGCAATTTTTTTTTTCTTAACGATAATTTTAGCTTTTAAATTATTTATGATACATCTTAATTTTTATCTGTTTATCATTACTCTGAATGGTTTGTTCCCCTTCTCACCTCCGTTGCAGCATTTAGAAACATTCTTTCCTTTTTACCAGTCTGTCCTTATTCCCTCGGCTGGGGTTATCGTAGCTAGTCACGTTACTGAGAAAACACAAACCCTAAAGAGAAGAACTGAATGTTACAAAGCACTGAAACTGTCCAGTAAACATCACCATATCAATGATTACACACTTTTAATTCATTCATGTCGCCTTGAGACGTCCAGATGATGGAGCTGACGGAGCTGTTACTATAGAAACGATAAAACGAGTGCATCGATATAAACCTGTCACTTGCAGCTGCATTACTGACCAATCAGAATGCAGAATAGTGTTGTGTTGTAATTTGAGTGTTTTTTTTTGGGTTTTTTTTAAATAAGTAGATTTTGGTAAAAAAGGTCTAAATGCTATAAATGTAACGTTCACGTTCCTAATCTTTATCCTCAATTCTGAGGATATTTTTGTTTGGTTCATTTAATTCAAGATGAAATGTTTTTTTTTGCTGTTTTTTTTGTTTTTTTGTTTTTTTTACAGAATTTGACTTAATGAAGTCGAGTTTAATCTCCATCTAAAGTCAAAAGGTTATCAGATTCTAATTATCATGGGGGTCTTTGGACCTTATACCCACACACACACTCTCTTACACACACTGTTTAAAAATGATTCTAAATATAAAAGGTGTGAGTTCTCCTTGGCATAGTAAGATAAGTGTGATAAAGGAAGTTTCAGTATTAAACCACGCAAACGTACTGCATCTAAAAACACACACGATCATGAGAAACTTCCAGAGACCTTGAACTCATTGAATGTTGCACAGGTTAAAATAATAAATGTTATAATAATACGATAATAATATAGTGATGATGATATTGATATAATGTTTATTATAAAGTAATAAAGATTATAAATCAATTCCTTTCACAGAAACAGATTGTCACTGGATTCATTTTTTCATCATCATTTTAACTGAAATAACTGCAGCAGATTTTGTCTGTAAAACTCTCCTATATGTTCGGAGACTTCTCAGTTTAACAGTTTGACCTTTTTTAACACAACAAAACCACAAAGTGTTGCAAAACCACAGTATAACAGATCGTGCTTATTAGCACCACTTGGGGTCGCTGCTCTTCAGGGTATGTAGAGATTCATACACTAGTTTTGAGTCGATTCCTCCGGCTCCTCGTACTTATGTGGGGGTAGGTAGGGAGGGAGAGAGAGAGAGAGAGAGAGAGAGAAGATATTGCAAATATAAAATAATCGACTTATATTTGGAGTCGATATGTGAATGTTTACATAAGGAGCCGACTGAAGGAGTCGACTCGTTCATAATTAAAAATGTTAAAAAGGATGAGTCCATATATACGTGTGTGTGTGTGTGTGTGTGTGTGTGTATGTGTTTGTTTGTGTGTTTGTTTGTGTGTGTGAGTGTGTATGTGTTTGTTTGTGTGTGTGAGTGTGTATGTGTTTGTTTGTGTGTTTGTTTGTGTGTGTGAGTGTGTGTGTGTGTTTGTTTGTGTGTGTGTGTGTGTGTGTGTTTGTGTGTGTACGCGTTAGTGAGTACCTGAGCAAAACTGTAAGTAGAATTAACTCTCTATATGTATATGTATATATATATATATATATAAACAGTAACCTGATCACGTGATGGAACCGAAACTCCTGGAGCGGCGAAAGGTCACGTGTTAAAAACACGCACTGCTAATGGCAAACTTTTACTTCTATAAATCTGAATCACACGTGCAAAGCTTCAGGTGAACCGATTTCTGAGCATTTAGGTGAGATTTTACTTTCAGTTTTATTCACATAACGTCACGTGTAACTCCGAGCTATAGCACAGACAAGTGTGTGTTCAATCACATGATCACGTGTGCAAACGTCAAAGGACTCATATCTCACTAATTGCACATATACTAGTGAATTGCACATATACTAGAGCAACACGCACACGTAGGTGGGTCTAATGTAAGTAATGACCGTGCGCGCGTGCTGAACCGAACTGAACCGAACTGAGCGCGAGGATGTCCTGAGTGCTGTTCTGGGACGTTTTGGTCTCTGTGGCTTGTTCCGACGTCACAGTGCGGGGATATTATCTAGAACCCGCCCACCACGGTGGTCCTGAGCGCGAGCGCAAGAGAAGCTTGATGTCACGTTCTTCATGTGAAAGTGATGCTGATTTCTCTTCTCTTCTCTTCTCTTCTCTTCTCTTCTCTTCTCTTCTCTTCTCTTCTCTTCTCTCCTCTCCTCTCCTCTTCTCGCCTCTCCTCTCCTCTCCTCTCCTCTAATCTCCTCTTCTCGCCTCTCCTCTCCTCTCCTCTCCTCTCCTCTCCTCTCCTCTAATCTCCTCTTCTCGCCTCTCCTCTCCTCTCCTCTTCTCTTCTCTTCTCTTCTCTTCTCTTCTCTTCTCTCCTCTCCTCTCCTCTCCTCTCCTCTCCTCTTCTCTTCTCTCCTCTCCTCTCCTCTCCTCTAATCTCCTCTTCTCGCCTCTCCTCTCCTCTCCTCTTCTCTTCTCTTCTCTTCTCTTCTCTTCTCTTCTCTCCTCTCCTCTCCTCTCCTCTCCTCTCCTCTCCTCTCCTCTTCTCTTCAGTCCTCTGCTCTTCTGAAACCGGTGAGTGCTGCTTTGTTTCTCAGTCTTTCTGTAACTTCCTGCTCTCATGATGTTGTTTCTGTCTCTTGTTTTCTTCTAATCCATGTTTACATATGAACTCTTCATGCAAAGTTTATCACGTGTCGTGTTCCATCACGTGTCTAAATTCTGAACTGATGCTTTGTGATTTAAACACAGTTTACTTTAAGCGTGTGCAACAGCTGAGGTTTAGGCTTGTATTTGGTATAAAGACACTTTTTATCATCTTGCACCGACAGCTAAAGAACAATAAATAAAGATGTTTAAGGAGACACTCGGAGACACAACATTTCCAGGCACTTGTGAGAGACTTCGTGTGAGATATTAATAATAGATCTCCTTATTGGTGTGAGCAGCACGTGTACGTGGTGAAGACATGCCCATCTCTACAATTTATACAGAGATCATTTATCTTGTGTGATAAACCCAGACACTTGTCCTCCATTTACATTACTGACCACTGATATGTCCAGGAAACTCAACCCATTTATCATGGAGGATCAGAGACCCCACAGATCCAGGGTCCGGGGTATGGTTCAAGAACATATTTCCCATTTTTCTGTGGGTTTAATCCAGGTTCTTCGGGTTCTCCGGGTTCCTGATAGATCATCCTGGCTTTCTGTGAATTGGTGTCTCATCCTAGGTGTATTCCCTCTTCACAGCCCTGTGTTCCCGGGACAGACTCAGATCAAGCCCTGATCAATTAGTCGTTTTAAACTCATCCACTTCCTGCATCCACTGCTGTGGGTTGTGCAACATTTTATCTCCGAGTACAGAAAAGTTCAGTTCCAGCGATGATGCAATAGTCGAGACGCATCAACCATGACGCTGAGTATCGCTATCAGCCTGCAGCGTTGCATCACTACAGGACTAGGATGCTAAACATTAAATGACCTGATTTACTGACTGCATGTGCACATGAATGGCAGC